>NW_016804727.1:56567-141793 GCF_001698545.2 Rhinopithecus bieti
CTCTCTCTCTCTCTCTCTCCCTCTCTCTCTCTCTCTCTCTCTCTCATTCGAATATCCCAGGAATTTCCAGTTCTATCTCTCTGACTCATATCTGGGTATCTAGAAGATATTCTTTGTGTAGCTCAAAATTGCCACCTTCTTCCATACTCTAAACACAGCCTAATCAGTCCCGGTTCACTGTACCAAACAGTGCCCAGCATCCTAAAGAAAAATCTATAGGCTGCTCCCTCGCTGTTGCCCAGTGAAGCCATTGTAAAATGTTCTTCTGTTACCTGCATCATCGAACAGATGGCTTTCCTATCCACTTCAACTCTCCTGATGCTGAATCCGCAGAGAGCCCTGCTCTGAGTCCTCAGCTTTGTACAGGAATATTAGCGACACCTGCTGTTTGACTCTGTATTATCTCCCCCTCACTTGAGAACTCTGGCATTGAGCCTAAGGGAGCTGAGCTGGACAATCTGAGTATCAGTTTACCATGACTAAACGAAAGTGTGCCCTCCTCATGACATAAATGAAATGTCATGAAGACATTTTTAACCCCGGTCCTTTTGCTAACCAGGGTTAGTTGAGCAGGACTAGCTGTCAGCCCCAAAACCTGCCTTTGTTTTCTCTCCGTCAGGCTCCAATGGCTCCTCATAAAAATGGCCACCGGCAGCTCCACTAGTCAACTTTCAAAACATGACCAGATGAATCTGAATCTACAAGATACAGGGTTTGGGCATCATTTTAGCATTCTGTATACATTGGCAGAAACCCATCATCACTTAGCATTAGAATATCCAACATATTAAAACCTACTCAAACAAGTATCAATTTTTTTTTTTTTTTTTTTTTTTAGATGGAGTCTTGGTCTTGTTGCCCAGTCTAGAGTGCAATGGTATGATCTCGGCTAACTGCAACATCTGCCTCCAGGTTCAAGCGACTCTCCTGCCTCACCCTCCCAAGAAGCTGGGATTACAGGTGCCTGCCACCATACCCAACTAACTTTTGTATTTTTAGTAGAGACAAGGGTTTCACCAAGTTGGCCAAGCTGGTCTCGAACTCCTGACCTCAGGTGATCCACCCTCCTCAGCCTCCCAAAGTTCTGGGATTACAGGCATGAGCCACTGAGCCCGCCCTAAGTATGAATTTTTGAAATGCATGCACTAGCTGGAACTTAAATAGTTTGTGAAAACATTGGTAAGTACTTTATTCATGATTAAACTAGAAACTCAACAATTCTATGTAACTTACAATCCTTAGATTTTGGAAAACTTCCAATTTCAATGCACTATCAATATGTTATAAAAATATATTTCAGTATATCTGCATGTCAATTGAGGTATAAAAGCATGTCTAATAATAGAGGCAGAATTGATAAGGTCCTGATAAGTTCTTGGTTCAGGAAAAAAAAAAAAAGCCACTAGAATAAACTTCTGTTACTAAAATTAAGGTAACAATTAGGCTTAATTTTGCATGGCAAGTTCTTGTGACAATGGTATAAAATAACCTTTTGTGAACTCCAGGCTGTCTTTTCTGAGATCCATTGTATGTAAAGCTCATCATGCGAAGAATGGACAAAAAGCCTAGGAAACCTAACACCTTTTGGGAAAAAACTTGAGAGTCTAACCTTTGCTTTCCAAAGCTCTAAATTAAGGAAACATTGTAGAATAGACTGATTTGCCCTCTCTAAGGTCTACTGGCAGGAGTGGATTCTAAGATTGGAACCATAATCTCTTGATGCCAGTGTCAGGTCTTGATCTACTAACTTAGATACGCCCCTAGGTATTGCAATGAGATGTGACAGACAATAGGAGTTTCCTTCATACATCATTTATGAAGACCCCACTCAGTTTCCAAAAAATCTCCTAGAAAGTCATTACATAGACATTGTACCTGCTCTGAAGACAATTATAGTGATAGTTGGGATAGGATAATATTGGACATCTAAATTTTCATGTGGTATCCTGGTTAATTTTCTCAGCAACCCAATGAAGTGGACATGTTCTTTATAATTTTCCAGATGAGGAAAACTAGGCTGAAAGAAATTAATCTACTTATCCGTAGTCACAGGAGTAAATGATAAAGCTGAGATTCGGACCTATATCTGCCTGATACGAATTTTCACACTTCTTCAGAGTTTGAGAGGTTGGAAATGAGATTACAAATTCTAAAACACATTCAGATGAATACAGACCTCTGTAGAGTGACGACTGAGAACTTTGGAACTGAAGAGATCAGAAATTGATAATGGCAGGAGATTAAAAAATAGATAATGAAAATCCAGAGGATAAAGGCAGCAGTTGTCATGAAAGTCAGCAGAGGTGGGTCAAGTACCAGTTATTAAAAGCACAGGGATGAGTCTGTGTGGGAGAAGGTGGAGTATGTAATCAGGAAAACTTCATCACTACACAATATATCATGTAATAAAGATGCACTTGTACCCCCTAAATCTATTTTAAAAATTAAATATTTAAAAAAGAAAAAAATCAATAAAGGCAGTCAGGCTTCGCAGATGGTTTCATAAGTTAATAGTGAGATTTCAAAGAGGAATTAATTTTCTTGACGTCTGACATCAAAAGAGTTAGAGATTTCTTACCACATGACATTTAATAAATGCCCTATTTTCTGAATTAAATGGCTTTATAGATTATATTACACTGAGTTTCTGCCATTGGGAAACCAGAATATATATCATTTTATAAATTTAAATCTAAAAGGATGAGTTGGAAAAGAGAATGTTATAAATTTCCATCACTGGGCTTAGATATTAACCTAGTAAGTTTTAAAATATTTTCTATTAAAACAACGTTGTGACATTGTACTGACTGTAATAGGATAGCTTACTGTCTTCCCCCAAATCTGTTTTCTTCATTCACCACCATAACAAAACCCAATTTTATTTGGGTGAAGGATACTAGCTAAAAGACTACATTTCACAGATTTTCTTGTGTAAAGGTACAGCTTCAGTCAATGAGATGTGAGTGGAAGACTTGTGTAAGATTTCTAAGAAAGCATAGGTTGCCTCTGGAAACTCTAAAGATGGCAGAGCAGCAAGATAAAGGGAGATGGCATCTCTGATAACCCTGGAGCCAACAACACCGAAGACTGCCTACCTCTGGACTCCCCTAGGAGTGAGTAAAGACTTTCCTTGTGTGTTAACACATCACTTTGGGTTTTCCCATTTTATTTGGCCAAATCTGACCCTACCTCTAGGAGTAAAGACTTTCCTTGTGTGTTAACCTTTTACTTTGGGTTTTCCCATTTTATTTAGTCAAATCTGATCCTAACCAATACAGGACTACTTGGATTGAATGATCATTGCTTTAAATGCTAGATAATCTTAAATTAAAATAGATGTAAATTTATCTATTTATCAAAAAAAATAATTCAAATAATTCAAAATTTATACATGAAGTTTTAGCTAAGTTAGGTCCATAAGTATCAAATATGATAATTATTTAAACATTGATTTAGGAGGGATTAGTCAGAGTTAGATGGTAACAAGTAAAAATTGTCTTGAATTTTTCCCACATTTCTAGTATTTCACAGGGAATAGGCAACTAAGACAACAAAGTTGTTGAACCATTTCCATACATAATTAATGTTCTGTAATAAAAAGGAAAATGTTAAAATGCAACAGAAAGGTAGGAATTGATTTTAATCTCCCATTTCACTGAAATATATATACTTTTCTACTGTTACATTATTAAAGAAAATGTGCTATTTAAAAGTAACATGATTCTTATGTATAAATCGTATGATAATCTAATACACATAAAATTAGTAATAAAAGAAATAACAGATTGTGAAAGGGTCATGCTAGATGGTCTTCCCAAAATTTTGCTATAATTTGGCTTCCTTACCTACCCAGGTAACTACAGGCCAATAAAAGACATTGGGAAATTGATCACAGAACTGGGGGCTTCCAGAAGTAAGAAAGAAAGGAAGGGCCATGAAACAGTACTAAGTAGGGCACCACGCATCCTTTAAAAATCTTCTGTCAATTGGAAAATTTTTAGGAAAATAATAATTAATGAGAGATAAAATGTCAATAATCAAGCCAAATTTCTGTCAGGGAATGAAAAGAAAACTTCAAAAGCAATTTTCTTGCTTCAAAAGAAAATATATTTAAGGTATCATACCAATCAGAAAGTTTTACATATATGCTCATTTTATCTTGTTTTATGCTTTATTATTGAATAATTTACCTAACTCCACAGCCTCAGTCATCACTTATTTACAAAGGAATCGCAAATGTCCATCTCTTGGCCTCACTTCTGCCCTGAATTCTTGACCTGAATGCTGTTATCCTCACATGAATGTCAAATCAGCATGAATAACCCAAAGACATCAAACATGAAAAATAAACACCTGTATCTTCCCCTTACCTGTTCCTTTTCTTTTTTTTTTTTTTTTTTTTTTTTGAGACGGAGTCTTGCTCTGTCGCCCAGGCTGGAGTGCAGTGGCCGGATCTCAGCTCCGCCTCCCGGGTTTAGGCCATTCTCCTGCCTCAGCCTCCCGAGTAGCTGGGACTACAGGCGCCAGCCACCTCGCCCGGCTAGCTTTTTATTTTTGTATTTTTTAGTAGAGACGGGGTTTCACTGTGTTTGCCAGGATGGTCTCGAACTCCTGACCTCGTGATCCGCCCGTCTCGGCCTCCCAAAGTGCTGGGATTACAGGCTTGAGCCACCGCGCCCGGCCACCTTGTTTGTTTATTAGAAAGTAAATTCCCCGAGAGCAGGGTCCCGCGGTAATGTTCATTACCTTTCATACCCATTCTCTCTCTCTCTCTCTCTCTCTCTCTCTCCTCTCTCTCTCCTCTCTCTCTCTCTCCCTTCTCTCTCTCTCTCTCTCTCTCTCTCTCTTTCTGTCTGTCTTTCTCCTGGTCATCACCAAAGGATTTACTTCTGCAAGTTTCCTTTTATGTATATCCTCTTTTTACATTATCTTTGCTAATGGATTGTACATACAGCCATCCTGACTCCTGTCTCTCACCCTGACCATTGGATAAATCCCCCCCCTTATAAAGGTCTTCTCCTTTCATCCCTTCCCATTTACTTCCCCTTCTACTGATGATGATTTGTTTTAAAAACCCCGATCCTGACCGTACTTAACTCCTTCCTTAAAAGCCTTCGATGAAAATCTGTCCCTAACCACTTTTTATATTTTCAACCTCTGAGTCATTTTTCCCATAAACTTGTATTCTGGCAAGGATGAACAATTCACAATTTCTTCAAAACAAGTATGCACTTTGTGCCTGGATGACTTTCCTGGTGCTCTTTCCTGCATGAGATGCCCTCTACTTCTTCTCTGCGCCTGTTTACATTGTTACTGTATGTGTACATCTGTGTTACCTGCTTGTCCTTCCTATAGAATGAATTCTCTCTCTCCCTTGTAGCTCTTAAGCATTTGTTAATACACCTCTATTAAAACATTTATCTACTGTATGGTACTTACATTTCTAATCTTCTTCGACCACTAGTCTGTGAGTTCTTAGACCATATTTCCATCCATTTTTATATCTTCAGTATATAAACACTCTGCCTTGTACAAAGTAAGTGCTTGCTTTTTGAGAATTGATGTAAAATGTACTGTCATGTTATCCAAATAAAGGCTGTTCTTGTTTTATACATTTTTCGTTTTCCGTAAAAGTATATCCATGGCTTTAGTTTTATTCTCAAAAAGATAATGACTTAAAATTGAGTAGGAAATCAAACTTGGAAGAATATTCGCACTAGTGTTTACACAACACATTTTAAGTGCACCATAATGCTTAATAATCACCCTAATTATTTATTAAAATTTAATTTTTTTCCAGTTACATTAACTTGCATTTGGTAAAGCTGTCCAATTTTGGCAGAATGAGCAAGCATTTCTTATTGATTATGTATGTTGCTAGAGGCTGATTGGAATACCATTTTACAGCGCTAAATTTTTGAATTTCTCTTCTTACTTAAATGTCATGGCAACAATTACTTCTTTAATTTGAAAGGTTCAATCTATTCGTGAGCATAAACCATTTCTCTAAAGAAAATCTTAAATAATTTAGAGAGTTGTTATTTTTTTCTTATATATCTATATGCTTATAGGTTACAAATACCCATTTTAAAAAAAACTTAAATATTAAAGGCTTTTGGTCTTCCTAAATAATTTATCTTACTATGAGTAAATGATCTAGATTTTATGCCAACAAAAAGTAGAAAGCTCTTAGTACTTCAAAGTTTCTCATCTCAGAAATGTACCAATTCTAACACAGTCTGTTACTTTTCTAGGACACATTTGCCTTCTTTTCTGGTTTTGGATGCAGGTGCTTTTTTTGTAGTACACAGCAGAGGCAGACACGTTTTACAGATATGCAGAGTCTCAGGAACTGCTGATATGATTCTGGAGGTTCACTCACAAAAAATATCACACCACAATAGGAGTCAACCTTCTCCACACACCATTTTGTAAGGAGCTTCCTCTGGACATCCAAATCGGAATGGCTTTGAAACTTGACTACAGTTCTTTCTTTTTTTATTTTTAAGGGAACCCATAATCATCTCTCTTTTAAACTGTTTAAATTATTTAATTATAGAAGTTTTAAACATACCAAAGAAATACAGAAATAACAGACTTCCACATGTCCATCACTAATATTTAATAGGCACTAATATTTTGCCACAATTTACTTCAGAATTTTTTAAGAAATAAGTCTGTGTCATTTTAAGTCTCACTCCCCATCCTTTCTTCCTCTTTCTTATCCAAGTAATAATATACAAAATAGTATTAAATCTTATTTTTGATGCATCCAAATGTAATACAAATTCATAAAAACCATTTTGTCCAAACTAGCAACCTGACAATTACAAAAAAGAATGGATTAATTCAAAATTTGTGAAACCATAGTCTCAATTCCAGAGCATGAGTTGGCAAACTTTTTCTGTAAAAGATAAGATAGCGAATATTTGAGGTCTCTGTTGCAACTACTCAATACTGCTTTCACACTACGAAAGCAATGTGAAATTGCTTTCCTGCTGCTGGAAATGTGGTTTCAGTCACTGGAACTCTATCTTTGTTCATGAGGACATGGGCTTCACCCAAAAACTGGAGGAGCAGTGAGCTGGAAGGAATCCAGGTTTTCGGGGACTCAGTAGAGACAGATCCTACTAGCCATATTATCATTCAAATATCTACCTCCATCAACTTTTTGAAAAGAGAAATAAACTTCCATATTATTAAACTATGAGGGGCTTTTTAGTTCCTCTGTTACTGTCAGTTATACCTAATTCATACTGACATAACTCTTAGACCTCACTCAATAGGCAATAGGCAAATGCGCAGGTCCACCCAATATTCTGGTCCAGTGGAATCTCCTCCCTCCTCATCCACATTCTGCATTGCTCATTTGTGTTCATCATGGGATCTACTGGGGAATTAACTATTATTTACTTACATTAGGAAGGTTATACAAAATGTAAAGAAGTATCAATCTTCTGTCTACAACTGTCCAAAGTATAAACCTAAAATACTATACAGAGACTTTATCTCATGCATTCCCCTAATTCTAGTTGAAAAGTTCAATGTGCTTTGTTCTAAATGCTGATGCCTATTACTCTGGAGAATGTATTCTCTTTAGCTATACTGCCAAAAGTTGTCTCTACACAGGTGCCACCACAAAAGCAGTTTCAGTTGTTATTTGTGCTGCTATAGTTGCAGCTAGAAGTAAATAGATTTCAGACTGGGAAATATCTGAAAAGAGTTACCCCAGTGCATGGAAACCAAGTAGTCTATATTTCTTTGAATTTCTTATCTTATATGCCCTTAGATATAACATCTTGGGTTTGAAGTAATTTATTTCATACTATTTTTATGTATAGCACTTTTATTAATTAGATTCTAGATGATGAATAGAAAAGGTAAGTTGTAAAATAAATTACAATCTCAATTTAAATATTATCTAAAATAAGAGAAAGAGAAGCAGATACAAATAATATTTCTAACATGAAAAAATTACCAGGAAGAGCCAGAATGTTGATGTTGCTTATGAGTTATGAGTGATTTCTTTCTTTTTATTTTCTAAATATCCTACAACAAACATTACTTTTGAAAGCAGAAAAAAAATGTATAACTCAAGTTCCTGAAACACTTGATTAAATAAAGAAAACACATATGAGAATAAACAGTATTAGGAAAATCGACATGGTGTTGAAATTAAAAGTAAATTATAGACCAAAAGTTCTTATTTATCTGTGCTCAAAGAAGCCAACAAAGGCATAGCTATTCCAAAGAGCAAATGACCCAATGATCCATTTTGCTTTGATTGGTTCTGAAACACCTGTGTAATTAACCTTCCAATAATTTCCTCTCTGAACCTTTAAACCTCATTTGCCTCCTCTGTAAAATTGTACCCATCCCTCAGAGCTGCTGAGAAGACTGAAAATTGATGTGAAAGCACCTCAATTTCAACTTCTAGCAGATGAATAATCAGTTCATATTATTGTAATAGCAGATGTTCTATCAATTCATGAAATGCTATGTGAGTGCACATTTGTGGGCATCAATATTGTGTGGAAAACAAAGATGAATGAGAAAGCTACCCTGCATGTAAGGACCTCGCAATTGAGTTTGAGTGGTAAGACACATACTCAAATAGTTATAATGCAATGTTCCTCGTGAGAGAGGAAAAAAGAACAAGAATGTTCAGAGGCAAGACAGAAAGGTTTTACAAAGCAGAGCAGTCTAGTGTAAAGATGTAAAGAAACATTCTGTTACAGGAAGTGAGAATTCTGAATTCCAGAGTTGGCTGTACCACCAACTATGTGCCCCAGGACAGGTTTGCAAACCTTCTCTGAGTTTCAGATTTAAGAGGATTTTCCAATTAAGAGGATTTTCCCAGATATCTAAGATAACTTCTGTTTTTATAATAAACATTGACATAATACTTGGTACACAAACTGTTCTAACTTCTTCATAGGTACAGCTATAAATAAAGATTGAATGTATATGTGTGTGTGTGTACACATATGCTTACATGTGTACAGCATCTATTATAAGAATCTGTGTATATTGATTCCTCATATCAACTATATGATACGAAACAATTATTATCATTTCTAACTTTTAGCCAAGAAATTGAAGCACATAGAGATAAAGTTCTCCAAAATCTCACAACTAGAATTCAGACCCAAGCAGTCAGTACTATTTGATTGGACCCTTGAAAGATTTTTAGTATTTCACAGAACAAATAGAGGAAAGAGTGCTTTCCATAATGGAAGCTCACCATGAGCAAAGGCACAGAAGTAGGTGAGCAAGAGAGCTTTAAAGAGACAGCACATGATCCTGGAAAGAGTAAACTCTAAATATAGGAGTTTGAATCCTTATTTATTTTGTGACTGTAATACAATTACTTAAGTACTCTAAGCTTTAATTGTCTATAAGGTAAGGATAACAACATGATCCGTGCTAGGTTGAAAACCAAATAAGACACTGCGTGAAAATGCTAAACACAGCATCTAGCACATGGTAAGCACCTCATAAATTAAAGTAATTTCTACTAATGGGGGAGAAGCTTAGTTTGGACAAAACACAAGTTAGGATAAAGAGAAAACTGGGCAGAAACTAGCTACAGAGATTGTTAGAATACATCTTGGGAAGGTCTTGGATGCCTGGCCAGCAAGTTTGGATTTTCTATGGAGTCACTGAAAGTTTTCAAGGAGGGGATTTTGTATGGCTTTTTTGAATTTCCTGAGCACTCACTTGGTGAGCAGGAGGACGATGGAACTGTGGGAGGATCACAGGCAATATAAAAATGTAGGGAAAGTCACCCACATTCATTTACAAAGACATTGTCTCTGACCTCCCAGTTTATGATTGCTGAAATTTCTGGATAGAAAAAATACATTATTAAATTCTAGAAGTATCAATTTCTAAAAGGCTGAAATTACATAAAGAAATCTTAAAATAGGATAGTGATTGAACTGCCTTTATTCATTTTACCATCAAAGGTCAATATGAAATCTATGACTTCTCATTCTGAGCAAATGAGAATGTGTCCAGAAGAGAAAGAAAGAAAGCATAAACTAAATCAAAAGAAAAATGTCCAAATTCACACTTGTTGGACACTTACAAGTTAAGAATGATAAGCTGGGAGCAGTGGCTCATGCCTGTAATTCTAGCAATCGGGGAGGCCAAGGCAGGTGGATCCCTTGAGCTTACTTGTTCAAGATCAGTCTAGGCAAAATGGTGAAACCTCGTCTCTGCTAAAAAAAAAAACAAAAACAAAAAACAAAACACACACACACACACACACAAATTATCCTGGCATAGTGGCATGCTCCTGTAATCCCAGCTACTCCAGAGGCTGAGGTGGAAGGATCTCTTAAGCCCAAGAGGCTGAGGCTGCAGTGAGCTGAAATGGCACCACTGCACTCCAGCCTGGGTGACAGAGTGAGAGCCTGTCTCCAAAAAAAAGTGAATATGGAGTTAGGCAATTTCACCAATAAATAATCATCATTTATTGATAGGACTTGTTTAAACTTTGCTAAGAGCTTCACATGCTTTATTTCATTTAATCCCCATAGCATACTCATAGTGTGTGTGTGTGTTTGTGTGTGTGTTTAGACTGAGTCTCATTCTGTCACCCAGGCTTGAGTGCAGTGGTATGAACATGGCTCTTTGCAGCCTTGACTTCCTGGGCTCAGGTGATACTCACAGCTGATAATTTTTCACCCCCTTGGAGACAAAGTCCTACTCTGCTGCCCAGGCTGGAGTGCCATGACACAATCTCAGCTCACTACAACCTCCGCCTTCCCAGGCTCAAGTGATCCTCCTGTCTCAGCCTCTTGAATAGCTGGGATTACAGGCACCCAGTTACTTTTTGTATTTTTAGTAGAGATGGGGTTTCACCATTTTGGCCAGGCTGGTCTCAAACTCCTGACCCCAGATCATCCACTCGCCTTGGGCACACAAAATGCTGGGATTACAGGCATAAGCCACCACACCCGGCCCTACCTCAGAATTTTTAGCAATATCTTTTTAGAGGAGAAAACTGAGGCTCAGAGACAAACAATTTGCCAAAATATAGAAAGATGGGAGATGACTTAAAGCAGGATTGAAAACCCATCTGCTCTATTATTTAGTGGAAATTGATAATACCACTATTACTACAACTAATGCCACAACTACCACTTCTACCCACATCTCAAGAATCACTGCCACCATCACAACCATTAGCACTACCACCATTACTCTATGATTAGTACAACCACCATCTCCAACACTATTACCCCTACCATGACTATCAACATGACCACCACCAGCACAATCAAAATACCACAAACATCAATACTACCACCTGCAGCTTCATCACTATCACTGTCACCACCATTGCTTCCATTATATCTATTACCACCACTGTCATCATCCCACCAACAGCAATACCAGAACAACCGCACAACCACCACCATCACTATCTTACTAGGAACAATCACCATCAAATCATCACTACTTCCATTACCGGTACTGCCATTGCTGCCACCACCACAACCATCTCCACTGCCACCATTGCACTACCACCATCACCATAATTAACACCACAACCACCATTACCACCACACCACTTCTTCCATTACTACCACCAGCACCATCAACATTACCACCTGTGCACCAGTACCTCCAGTCTCACCACTAATGCCAGCCATCTCCACCACCAATACTCCCTTCTGTCTCTCAGGGATATTAGTTCTTTTAAAATCAAATCCCCTTCCAGGAAAAACAAAACACACTCATAAAATCCCCCACAAATTAATTTATTTCCCAACTTCCCCCATCACAAGGGGCACGTCCTCCTCAACAGCACCTCTCTTCTAGGGCAGCTGTCCTCCATATTCCCAGTACCGATAGTTGAGAAGATATTTCGGAGAGAAAGAAAACCAGAATTAGTCCTACTTTCCATGGTCATGCAGTAGTGTATTTTATATACTAAAGTATATTTCCAAATTTTAAAAGAATAAAGTGTATAAGATGATATGCATATTTGTGGAAAATGATTCTAAAGCCTTGCTACTTAAAAGAAGACCCATGAACATTTCATCAGCATGACAGCTCATTAGAAATGTGGAATCTCAGGCCCCACTCTTGACCTGAAAGTCAGAATCTGCATTTTAGCAAGATCCCCACGTCATTTGCAGCACATTAAAACATCACCCTAAATCCCTTAAAGAAATCTATCATTCTGCACATCACAGTGGGTGATTTTGGTTTGGCCATTTTTATGAAGATTTCAACTCAGACTCATAATAAAGATAAAAATATTTCCTGTTAAATAATATTTTAATATAGAGCTGCTTTCAAAAAGCTGGGAATCTAGGTGGCTCATCACTGAGTAATAAAAAAGAAACAGGTATTTTTAGAAGGGTGAAGGCAGGCTGCATCAAGTACAAGGAGAGATTTTGAGTATGGGAAAATAATATCAGAAAGGGTTAAATGACAAGGTAAAATATGAAGAGACACTTGAAAGAAACAGTAACAGAGAGAAAACATTCTTTAAATAGAGCAGGAATACAGAGGACATGGGAAAATGCTGCCCCCCTTTGAAGTAGAGAAGAGAAAGCTGGTAAAAGCTGAAGCTAAAGTGATAGAGGCAGTTACTGAGCTTCTGAAGATGTGATTTTCACTTCTTCCCCACAATATATATTGTAATCTGTAATCAATTTAGTACTTTGTAATCAACATTTAAGAATGACAACCTCAGTGACTAGGGGAGTTTAAGAATCACCCCAGAGATAAAATACCACATCTCTTCCAGTTCCTTTCTCCTCTCCAGTCTTTCCCTTGTTCCTGGTCATTTCTTTCTCTTTATAGTGAAAGATTCCTTTTCTCTTTTCAGTTCCTATCTTTGAAATATTTGTGCATCCTCATTGTCTTCTTTTCTGAGTAACATATGTAATTAAACTCAATTTCTGAAGTATTTATAAATGCCTATCATGGGCCTATTCTTCTATGATTCTAAATAAGATTTTTGAAAATTAGAGAAGCCTACAAAAAGTATAGCAACTCATCTGATTTTGTAGCCCTTGAGGGTTTAAACTTAATCGCTCTGTTCTCTCTTTCCTTCTTCTCCTGCCAGTCAGGACTGGTGTTGATGGGACAGCAGATCCCAAATTCTACAACATTTTCATACGTTTTCAGCCTTCAATTTAGCAATTGGGTTGTTACACTTCCCGTTTTTATTTTGCCTTAAAGGTATCTTTTCTCAGTATTTTGTACTGATTTCATTTTCTTTTCTATGCTTTAAATGCCCCAGCCATGCAAATTGTCACCCAAATAACATTTCTGTTTAAACTATGGAGTGGAAAGAATCTGTGATAAATGTTTAAATGCAATATCCAAAGAAAAGTTGGGTGGACAACATATTCCACTGTTACACAATTTCATTCATATATATTTACTATGTAATTTTAAATGTCACCTCTTAGAGTAAAAAAGGAAAAGTCCATTTCTGGAGCATGTATAGCTCTGTGTTCCTAACACTCACTCACACCAGAATCTGTTAGTGCTGGTGTATTAGATTTCAGAGAGACGATAACTAGTAAAAGCAAATATCTTCCCGGCAGAACTAATCCCCTCCGTTTTAAGCTCCCAGGGCACTGGGAAATACTTCTGCTGCAGATGTTTGAATTTTATTTATTAATTGTTTAAATGACTTGCCTCCTTCATTAGCCTATACTCAGGTGAAAAGATAAATCTCTCTATTATTCAGATGGCTAGGTGTTCAGTTTTTGACTGAATTGGAAATTACTTGTTTGAAAGATTTTTGTTTGGTTGTCATTTAAAATACGTGAATACATATAGAATTGCCTAGTAAAATAATCTTATGCCTGGCTATTTTTTACCTATAAGTAGACTTACATCTGTGCTGAGTAATAACTGAACAAGGATTAGTTGGATATGTATTAATATATATGTTAGACTGCCTGTGTTGGAATCTTGAATACTTTGTCAAATCATTTATTGTGTTGTCTTTGCATCTGTACAATGCAAATAATTGTGCCTACCTCATAGACCTAAAATAAGAAAATGCATTAAGATGCTTAATAAAATGCTCAGCACATAGTAGAACTTCAGTAAGGCAAAATTAATAGAACTGTTGATTTGTAATCAGAAAACAGAAAAGTAAGAATTGTAGGCTTTAAAGACAAGTTTTGCTTTAGTTCTGAAGAAAGTTCCATATTTCTTCGCATTTTAGTACGTTGCAAACATAACCTGAGACAATCTAAGCTAAAAAGTTAGTGCTATATGAGGGTTCTTTCCTAATTTAACTTTATATAGACCAACATACAAGTACAGAAAATTATCATTACTTGTCTCATGCCTCTCATCTCCTAGATCCCTGAGTGTCAAATAGGAATAAATTACAAAGAGCCTTTTACAAAGACACACATGTGTGCATGCACACACACACACACACACACACAATATCACAATCCCCAAAGAGTAGATTTCTGACCCAAATGTTATTTATTTTTATTCAAAGGGAGGTGAAGCAACACTTTATGATAATTTTACTAGGGAACTCATGATGACTGGCTTCTCATTTACATCTCAGCTCAGAGAGAGCTTTTCCTGGCCATCCTAGAATAGCATTACCCCATGCCTGCCTCTCAGTCTTCTATCAATGATCTTTTAACATTGTCAGTATCTGAAATTAACAATTTATTTCTTATTTTGTTTATTACCTATCTCCCTCTTCCCACTAGAATATAGGCTTTGGGGCCTCAATTTTTCTTTATTTGTTGAATGAATTAATGAATGAATATCTGCATACATTTGCTTCTGCAGCATTTTTTTCTAGCTCCTGGGTTTCCCTTTAGAATTTTCTTTAAAATATAGGAAATGGATATTTCTGAACTTCATCAGAGCTGCATCTATTAGTTTCCACTGCTGCTTTATGGTGTTAAGTCCCCACCATCTCCTCCCACTCTGAGTTATTTACACATTAAGTTAACAGTTAACCCAACTGAAGTTTATGTAAGTACAATCTGGAAAGACACTTCCTAGTTCAAGTGGAATTTGTTTTTTCTCTGCCAAAAGACACGTTCTGTAGAGAAACACAACTGTGTCGCACCTTTGGAAAGATGAAGACAGAAGAGAGACTTACAAGTACCCCAGCTCCTATTTCTGAAAGAGAGGTGGAAAATCGAAGCAGGACACTTCCTTCAAGAGAGCATGATTTATCAGATTGAAGTTTAAATTGTTTTCCAAGGAAAACATTTATTTTTCACTAAGGCAAATTACTATTCGCCCTGTCATGGTGAGACCTGTAAATCTAGGAAGAGTAATTATATAAAGAATAATTACCAGCTGTTGTCTATTTGGAAGGAGGCTACAAGAGGAAGAAACAAATGTTCTTGAATAGACTGTGGGTTTCTTGAGGGTAGGAGCTGCATATTGTGTTTTTTGGGTCCCCCATAAGTGGCTAGCCAAGTGTGTTCTGCCATTATGTGGTGTTAAATATGTACTAAATTACCAACACATAAGCATAACGGATTGAGCTGGATTTCAACGTAAGGAAAACTTTGCTGATAAGGAGCTCTTCAAGTTAACCACTGGGTTCCTGAGAGAGCCGAGAAATGTTTCCTCTAAATTCCTGTTAAAAAGAGAATAAACTCTATTTAACCTTATAACAATTTTTTTTCCAAGAAGAACTAAATGACTTTCTTCAGTCTCTACAAAGTGTGACCTCCCTCACATTAACCATATTTAACAGGAACAGGTATTAATAGAGTCAGTCTTTAATAATGGGCAATCTTCCCTCCTTTTACTGAAATTCAAACTTCCATGATTTTTAAGGAAAGGTCGCCGAATTCTCGAACCATAAGTGTCCAGAAAGTGGTATGTATGGCAAACCTTGTTTGGAAAGACAGAGTTGGGAGGTCAGATAACCCTTTGTTAGTGGCAGGACTTCACACCCTCAGCAATGAGGATGGAGGGTTTCAGGATTGAAGTGGAGTTTGCATTGAAAAGTCTGTAGACAAGATACACAGAATACTTCTCCCTAAATTAGTAACTGTCCAAAGGGGAAATTTTCTAAAGAGGAAGAGGGACAGAGATAAAGGGGCAAAGTCTCATAAAGACAGGGGATTTTAAAATAAACAATCAATAAAAGTACCCGGAATGTGTGACTACCACATTTTAAGATGTTTATTTTCTGAATGCCCCTTTGATGGACTAATTTCATTTGAAAGCTTATTTGAAAATATAAGGTATTCTACTTGAAGAATAGGTTATTCTAACCAAGTGTCTTAAGGTATTTTTGTGATCCACAGAAAGAAATACATTTTACTTTGTAATTTAATACACACAGAGAGAGAGAGAGAGAGAGAGAGAGAGAGAGAGAGAGAGACATACGTTTTAAGAAACCACTCTTGTGCTTTCAAATGGCAATGAATTCTGATATTTTCTATCCTATTCCACTTCATTTTTTAAATGTTCCTTATGCCCTCTAACTTGATTTCAAGATCCAGTAATGGGTCTCATAACATTTTCAAAACAATGCCAATTCCTCTTATCAGACCACCCCATGTTAACATCCACCCTCCAAAAACTTACCACACTGTGTCCATGTAGAAAATATTGTGATAATATTAAGAAAGCAGTAGAGTTAAATTTCTGTGAAATCCAAGTGTTTCCAACAGGTACATAACCCCTTTGGTGTTCAATATATATCTGTTACTGACAAAGTCAGTTTAATCTTCTTAGGGGACCAGAGAGCTTCATCTTGCTTCTGCTGTGTCACCTTCCCTGAAATAGTCTGCCTACAGGTAACTCTCATTGTTTCCCCCAGTATTATATCAAACACAGTTTACACTTTAATCAGCTGAGGTTGCTTATGCTTAGACCACACACAGTTTAAAGTTTTATAATACACCATGTCATTTTTCTCAATAACTTTTAGACTTTGCTTTGTTTACATTATGGTTAAGGGCTGGTATCCCACATATGTTCATTAGATTTATAGAATCAAGCCCATCCTGCTTTCAGAATACTGGCTGTCAATATCAGGTAGGCTGCCCTAGGATTTAATCTCCAGCAGAAAAATCTTCTTGTACTTGTTCTATCACACAATGCTGAGGGCGGTAACACTTTCTACTTGGCAATAATCTCCCTGAATCATTGTTATTTCAGCTACTTGGGCTACAACCTGAGAAATTCTGTGTTTGGCCCCCAGCAATTGACCAAAGGAGACTCTCAAACAACTTTAATATTTCTCTGCTGTTTGCACCAAAAGAAGGTAATTAATATTCCAAAAAAGAATTCTTAAAGGAGGTCATGGTCAAGTGTTGACTGGTCAGGAGCAGTTGGAAAGCAGGGAGCTATTGAACTCAAGACAGATAGATAGCATGGAGTGAAGATTTGTATCTAAATTCTGAATTCAGAAGGGTTTCTTATACAGGCTTTGTTTAAGTTACTCTGTGTGTGTGTGTGTGTGTGTGTGTGTGTGTGTGTGTGTGTGTTCCTTTGAAAGCCTCCTTGTCTCCCAGTTGCCCAGCCTCCTTTCCTAGTCACATTTCTTACTGCTAACAACATCATTCCTACTTATCCTGGGAATGAAGGTACTGTACAATCTTCCTCTGCAGTGAGTCCGTGCCTTAGGGTTTGAATGCACTGTGAGTCACACACAGCCCTCTGGGTCACCAGTCAGGAGATGGCAGGGAAGAGGGGAGCATATAGAGGAGGGAGCCTGGAAAAACAAAATCCCTGGAATGTTGGTTGTGAGAGCTGATCTCATCCTGGAGTCTGTCCTCCACTGGATCTCCTGCCTCAACCACACAAATTAGGGGTCCCTGTTGTCTCTCTGGGGTGGGGCATGAGGATTCAAAATAAACAGGAGCATGCAAAATAAAACGGGCACATCTTTTGCCTACAGTCACTGATGTTTCCATGGAAGAGCTCCAAGGATGGTCCGGTGAGGGCTGCAGTTCCATTCACAGGACACCTCCTTCTCTGTCACCTGGTGCTGTCCCCTGTGCTTATGAGAATCTAAGACCACCAGGGAAAGTGTGCTGTTCCCGTCTGGCTTTCTTCCCCTCCTATTAAATTATTGCTATTATTTCTTTTGCCAAGGAGACAGTGTTTAGTAACCTCGACGGTGCACAGCCACCTTGTGGTCCCGGGACGCACCGGATGCTGCTTTCTTAGTCCAACACCGCCTAAACAGAGTTAGGAAAAAAGTATTGACTCCTGCCTTGCTCCACCCAGTCGTGGGCTAAAAGAGGTTGGGGGTGACTCGTCCTTGGAATCAACTTGCCTGCCTCCCAGAGCTCGCCTGCCAGCCTCCGCTGCGCCCCGCCTGGAATTGGATTGTCCCGGACTCCTGCTGACATCGAGGGTTTTAGGGGGAAAGAAGAGGAGTCGCAGTGTCCGACACCAAGTCAGGCACCCCATATCCCCGTCTTCTCGCGCCGTCCTCTCTGCTTTCATTCACCCTAAAACACTGTGCCCACCAGTAGTCCCCTACACGGAGGGCACTCTTTCTCCAAATCCAAGTTGTGCCCCCAACCTACAGTCGCCCAACTCCGGACCCTCTCCCAGGGTTTGCGTGATCCCCAAGGTGTCTCTTCTCATCTCCTTCCTCTCAGCTCTTTTTTCCTTTTAGCACCCCAGCTCTTAGCCAGCGGTCTTCCCACGCCCTCGAGCCCTTTCACTACCTAGCCCACTACCGACCCTTCCTCCACAAGCTCCCCAGTACTATCCCCGGAGTGGCGGCTGAAGAAGCCAGGGTCACACTGTCTCTGGGGTAAGGTTCTTGTGGAAACTCACCTCCCTCCGGAATTTGCATCCTCCGGGGAGGGGACAGGGCTCCCAGAAAGCTGTCTCCCAGCCCAGACTGTCGCCCCCCCTCCCTCCCTACTCAAGGTCTAACTCGGGTCCCTCGCCTGCTTCCTGTGTTTACGCGGCGCTTTAGTCTCCCGGACTCGCAGAGTGAGCTCCAGCCCCGACTGGAGCGAGGCAGCAGCCGCGAGCGCAGCCCCACTCGCGGGCTGGGGCGACGGGGGCTGGCGCGAGGCGCACGGAGCTCACCAGCTCTCCCCTCCCTCTCCTGGGACAGGAGGGGGCTGACTGGGGCGGCGGGGTCCGGGAGTGGCGGGGCTGGCTCTCATCAATTCTGCTGCCACCTAGTCTGCCGCCTGTCGGGAGGCGGGCGGGGGTGGGGCGGGAGCGCAGGCGAGGATTGAGACTCTTAAGTCAGGAGAAGTTTGCGCACAGCTTCACAGCTGGGCGAGCGCAGGAAGGCGCAGGGAAGGTGAGCCTCCCGGACTTTGGGGAAGGAGAAAGCAAGCCTGGGGAAAGAACAGTTGTCTTTTAGCTGATAATACAACCTAGACTTGGGTCTGAACCATCTAAGACAGATATAAAGTGTCAGAAAACCAGGAGAGGGGCGGAGAGGGAGGACAGAGACTAACGCAGTTTGCTCTCACGTCAAACTAGGAAAGTCAGCCCCCCAGCCTCTGGGTGGGCTGCGCCACGCGACTGGCGGCCTTCCCAGGTTGGAGAGGTGGGCACGTCCGCACCTCACCCTGCGGCTGACATCTCCTGCCCATGAGATGGGCGCTGAAGCTTGAACTCCTGAATCCCTGGAGCCACACCTGCGAACGCCCTTCACTTCTATTGAGCTGTGCCTGGCCGCCCAGTGACAGAATTCCAGGTAAGGAGTGTCTGGAAATGAGCGGGACTTAAGGATTTGGGGTGTCCAAGGGATGTTTAACAGTGCAGGGGCGATAGGCACCTTGCTTTTTAATTATAGAACTGCGGTTTGATTGTGGTGCTTGAGGTTCTCATGTAGGGTCAGCTAGGTCTCAGATGCTTTACTTTACCCTTAATAAAGAAAAAAGAACAATAGGTGTCCTGGGAAGAGCCAACAACTTATGGTTTCGTATTGAAGAATCTTTTGATTTCTTGTGACTTTTACTATGTTGTTAATATCAATTTTCCCTAAAAAGTTTTATTCTCCAACTTATTGGGTAGGAAAACTACGGGGGATAAAGTTGTGAATTTTCCCAAAGAGTGTTTATTAACTGACAAACAGATAATACCGGCATCTATAAGATGTGTCATGGTTGTTCTGGATATTGGAAATGAGCACATTAGTGAATGGAGCTGCTTGTTAGGTCATGTTTTACAGAGAATTATTTTCCAACAATCATTTATGCATAGCAGTCATTCTTCACACCTATTAGGAAAAGTATGTTGTGTGCATAGTTTCCAAAAGAGTACTATTTTTCATGATGCTTTTCCCAAGTCTGGGTGAAAGACATCAAGAAAAGCTGTGACAAATTAATTCCTTTTCTCAAAACATTCATTTTCCTTGAGGTCCAAGCCAAAAATCAACAATACAATTGAGATTAGTAAACTACCATACTGACTTTATTTAGCAAATCTACCTAAGCAAAGTTTTATATGAAAGCTTTAACCTAATATTTTGTGATATATGCAAGAAGAGAAGGCAGTGTTCCACTTGCTGATCTTCAGGAGACCCTATTTCCTGGCTGTGGTTAACCAGAATCAAGTTTTCTGTGTAAGGCTATTTGTTTAAATTATTCGGTGATTGAAAGTGAAATGTTCAAAATAAGTCAGAGTTTTACAAAGTAGTTCTTAAAGCTAATCTTTAAATTACAGAGTGTCCGAGTTTGAGTCTGTATTAAATGATCATAGAAAGCAAATATTTTGTGTATTTTGGCCAGTTGGCTTACCATTAAGGACAAAGTAGGAATGCTTTTAGTGTTATGGAATTTATAAAGTATAATTTCTAATAGCATATTGCTAGCCTATGAGTTCAGTAGTAAAAGAACTCAGCTTTAAAAAGTTGAGATTGCTGGTTATACACTAGTATTATAAGAGAAACTAAGGTGATTAGATTTGTAAAACTTTCACAGTTTAAGTTGATAGTCTCAGTGGATACTCATTTCTACTCAATATTTCAACATAGCTCAAAACATCCATCAGCTGGGATTTGTTCTGGTTGAATGCCTCTAACCCGTAGTTTATTTTATGAACTATAGCCCAAGAATAATATCTGGTCATATTATAAAATGTTCTAAGTTTATTCACTGACTACATCAACACAATAAGTAAACAAGTAATCTTCATTATAACTAGTTTATAAGAACATATAAATAATCTTGGAGTTGTTTTGTTTCATGATTCTCAAAGTTAAAAAGAAATAGCTGATATAAATACGGCTTCTGTTTCTCATTTTGAAACCGGAGGTAATGATTGATGGTGGATGGAGAGCATTTGCTCTAATCAGTTGAAGAAAGGGAGCTAACTATTAGTTTAGTTGTGCCATGGCAATTCTGTTCTTGATGAACCTCTCAGACTCTGTCAATGTTAACATGAATGAAAATAATATCTATTGTTGGTTTTAATTAGAGTCCAAGTGAGATGGAAATAGGAGACGGGTAATGTTTTCAATGATAATCTAAACCAGTATTCTCAACTCGGGCTGCAAATTAGGGTTAATAGGAGAACTTTCAAAAAATATGGATACCCAACCTTACCCCAATTCAATTAAATCAGAGTATCTGTGGAAAGGGTCTGCAATTTGATGTATTTCTTTAGGTGATTGTAGTACGCAACCAGGACTGAGAGCCTCTGACCAAGAGGGTTTCCACCAGACTTGGTAGAACTCACTGATGTTGGAGGCTCTTAATAAAAATAAATGCTGTTTGTTATATTGCTGGTCAAATAGATTTTTCTTTTTTAAAAAAGAAATATATATGTATAAACATACATATATGTGTAACTTGATCTTACAATTAGAAGAAAAATATTTTAATATTTGATGTTAGATATTTAGACCATAACAGCTTCTCGGAAAAACATTTTTTATCCAGAAAATAAGCTATTGAGTTTGAAGTTGATCTGCACAACCAGAAAATGCTTTAGTAAATGAACTCTAGCTTTGAGAGATGTTGAAAATAATACTTGATGAAACATACAATTTCATCTCCTTTTGCTTAAGACCTGTATGATGTGTAAGGTACAAATACACTTTCGAAAGGGGAGAAAGAGAAAAATAGCATCATTCCCCTTGGCACACTAACTACCATATACCCGGTGCCAATGATAATCTAGTACTTTTATAAAAATTATGTTTTAAACTAAGAGTAGCCTTGTGAGTTACAAGCTATTATTATGATTTTATGTTTGAGGAAATTGAGGACCCATTAGGTTAATGAACTTGCTCAAAGCCACGAACCAAGTAAATTAAAAATATATTTGAAACCAGGTCTTTTTAAGTTCAATGATGGATTACATTACATATTTATATACATATTTATATTTTTTACAACTTAACAGCAGCATTTATTTAAAGATAATATAAGTTAAGAGTACAAATTCTGTCACAGCTCTGCTTGAGTTTGACTTCTGGCTCCATAACTTTCTGTTTGTGTGATTTGGGCACATAATGTAACCTCTCTGTGCCTCAATTTTCTTTGTAGAATAAGAATTAAATAAGTTAATATTTGTAAAGCATTTGGGTAGGTGTCTGGTGCATGGTAAGTTCTATGTAAGTGTTATATTTTTTAAAATGTCATTCATTCAAAAAAATTTTGATTGTTATATGCCGAGCATTGCACTAAGCCTGAAGAGACATAGACAAATAAGTCATATCCCCAATCCTCAAGGATGTCGTGTCTGGTAGAGAAGGAGAAATACATAAGTAATCATCCCAATCAGGTATGGATCTTTCACTTAATTAAAAGCATCATTTCTGTGACAACTATGTGCTTTTCAATGTGAATGTGATCTTCTAGAGCTTCATATAATGAGTGTTATAAAACCAAGTGATAAGATTTTGTGTTTTCATAATGATACTAATTTGTTTTCAATTCTAGTATCAAAACACAGAAAATCATATTAACATATGTTTCTGACTTCCCTTATACGTTTAGAAAACCAGCAATATGGAGAGGTTTGAGGTCTTTAAATTTTTATGTTAAAAGTGAATCACGAAGATAGAACATTGGAGAAGAATCAGTAGAAAAAATGTTATCAGTATCTGTTGCTCAATACTTCTAACAGTAATTTTCTTGAATTGGCTTTTCAAAAACTGTGTTTTCTGATTAGAATGTAGTTTTGTTTTGGTTTTTAAGAAAAAAAATGTTTCAGGGAAGAAAGAGTGGATCACAGAATACAGAAAAATGTCCCTAATACAAGTTGGCAAGGCAACATATACCTCATTGAAGCTGGCGGCACTTCTTAGCCTATGCCTGCAGCTCTGCACAGCTGCCTGGTACCTCCGGGGTACCAGGGGATACCTGAGGTATAAGATTCTGTCTTTGTTAAAAATTAAAGTCTCGCCTTATTTGAAAAAATAGCATATAAATTGGTATTCTTTGTACCAGAATAACACATATAATCTAAACCTAAGGAGTTATTTCTCAAAGAAATAAAGTACCTGGTTCAGTGAAATATTTGACTATTCCATTTCACTAAAATTTATGTTTAACTGTTTCAGTAAAATTTATGTCTTTCCTCTCTCTTATCAAGTCTCAGGCTACTTCCAGATTTTCCCATGGATACTACATATTTCTTCCTCTAAGTATCACTGTCACACCTCTAGTTTAAGTTTTTGTTATCATTAATAAAACACTTATTCTCCTAATATTCAGTCACATTAAGTTTCTTTGTGCTGAATTCAGTATTATACAACATGGTTAGACTTGCTTTCTAATCTCTAATTTTGTCCCCGTCTGTCCATAATTGTTCAGTGATTGTCCAAGGACAGCAAGACTTAGAACTCCTCTTCAGCCCAGTATTTAAGATGTTTCATGGTATAATCCTAGCTTAGCTTTCCTATCCAAGTCAGGTAGAAAACTTCAACAGCTCCTTAATTTTAGTTCTGAAGCTGTAGTTACACTAGAAAAACTGACTCCTTATTTGGAGTCCATTCTTCACTTTCAACCCTGTGCCCTTGCGTGTCAACCTCAGTCTATATTCTTCTGCCTCAAAATCGATGTGTGTGTGTGTGCTTGTGTGTGTGTGTGTGTGTGTGTGTGTGTGTCCCTTTACATCAATGGTTCCATTGCAGAGCTGCTTTTCTTTGGTTTTCATGTCTCGCTGCAACCCTAGTCTCACTCCCTGCCCTTTATTTGCCCGGTAGTTCAGAATTCATCATTTCAAATCTTACCTTCTTTCATCCTTAAAATGTATTAATCATTCTCCCGTAACACATCTAACAAATTTCCATCTGAATAGCTTTGCTCATATATTAAAACTCAATACATATGTACTGAGTGGCTATTATGTCCTAGTCAAGGGATATTGTGACAGATTACAGATCCTAGTTCCATGGGGACTGGAAGAGACAGACAAACCAACAAACATTATGCAGCCCTGTAGTAGGTATTCCAGTAGAGAAATGCCGTGAGGGTGTCTAACCGGACACCTAACCTGGGCATCAGGGAAATTTTCTAGGGAGGTTACCCAAAAGGGGATATGATTCAGCATTGAAATGACAGAACAGAATGAGCTAGATAAGGAGGGGAAAAAATGAAGTGTTACAGGCAGGACACTAGATTGTGGCTTCAAACAACATGGTGACTTGGGGAAACCACTGGTATTTTGGTTGCCCCAGCAGGGTCTAAAGGACACAGATTATACACAAGGAAGCTTGCATGCCTACCATACTAAAGGGTTTGCATTTTATCGGGAAGATAGTAGATAGGGGTCCTTGAAGGAGTTAATATAGGTTTCTGAAATAATCAGATTTGCCATTTTGGTAGATCACTCTGGTGGAAAAATAAGAGGCATATTAGATTGAAAAAAGGAAGGATACAGATTAACTGGACACCCGCAGTCTTGCTGCAGTGACAGAGGGAAGAATCAATTAGGCCTCCTTGTTGGAGATAGAAAAGGAAAAAAAAATCAGGAAATTATTTTAAAGGTAGATTTTGTAGGATTTGGTGAACAATGGAAATTAGAGGTGAGATGAAAGAGAAAAATTGTATGATGAATTCCAGGCCTCTTTCATAGATAATAAGAGAGATGTGATGTCATTCACCAAGTCGGGACGAGGAATATTTTGGAGAGGGAAGATAAATAGTTGAATTTGGAGGAAAAAAAGTAATATCTTTGGCTTATCCATGTGATGATGTTAAGTAGAAGTAGATATAGAAATTAGTGCCTCAAGAGAGAATTTCGTTCTAGACATGTAAATTTAAGAGACATAGCGAATCTACTTCAGCTGACAGCATAGGAATAAAGCATATTATCTCTGGAGAAGTAAAAACAGGGAAGAAAGAAAGAAAATATACAGGAAAAAAGTTAAAGGTAGAAAATTAAAAGAAAAGTAAAACATCCTGGAAAACACAAATATTTAAAGGGAAATGGAAAACAATCCTGTAAAGAAAGACAGAGATGAAAGACTACGCGAGAGAGAGAGAGAGAGAGAGAGAGAGAACGTAGAGAGAGAGAGAGAGAGAGAGAGAGAACATAATTTTATGGAAGCCAGGGAGGAGAAAGCGAGCACTCATGCGGGATGTTACCAGTAGATCAAGTGGGATAAGGACTGAGAGCTCACAACTGGATTTAATTGAGAGCAATTTTAGTCATGAGTTGGGTGGGGGTCGAGAAATAAATGTGAAGTGAGGAAATGGAGACACTGATTGTACACAATAATTTCAATCAGTTTGAGATGCCTGCCTTACTTTATTTTCCCTTTTTGAAAGGTGCAGTCTCCTAAAGCTTAACTTACATGCTGCTTCCTTCTTTTTAGCCTTTCCTGGACAGTGTTTAATTCCCCCAACCAAGATGTCATATCATATCATGATTGATATCTCTTGTTTTGGAGTTTCCAGAGGTCCCACGCATGTGAGCTGTGTGTTTGTGTATGTATGAACATATAGGTATATATTAAATACCCATGTATTATGTAAAGTATTCTTCTCTGTTGCTATGCATTCATTGAAATAATTTTCTCAATCTCTTTATTATGACAGTGTATTGAGGAAAAAATGAGTTTCTAAGCCCCTGCCCTCAAGAATAATGATCTGGAAATTCTAGTATTTCTGCATATACCAAATATTTCCCAGACTGTTTGTGTACTTAAAAGTTGCATAGAGCAGTCATAAAAAAAGGATGAGTTCATATCCTTTGCAGGGACATGGATGAAGCTGGAAACTTTCATTCTCAGCAAACTATCACAAGGACAGAAAACCAAACACGGCAAGTTCTCACTCATAGGTGGGAATTGAACAATGAGAACACTTGGACACAGGGCGGGGAACATCACACACCTGGGCCTGTTGGGGGGCTGGGGGCTGGGGGAGGGATAGCATCAGAAGACATACCTAATGTAAATGACGAGTTGATGGGTGCAGCAAACCAACATGGCAAATGCATACCTATATAACAAACCTGCATGTTGTGCACATATACCCTAGAACTTAAAGTTTAATTAAAAAAGAAAACCTTTTATAAAAAAAGTTGCATCGATAAATTTTCAGGACAAATATAGCAATTTTGAATCACAAATTATACCATTTTATACTTGTTTTATGGTGGTTTAATCTCCCTTTTGTATTGTAGATAGCTACCTGCTAATTTTTCTTATTTCTCTACCAGATTACAAAGGACAGAGTTATCATTTATTTCTTTGCCCCAGCATATCCATGAGACGCTCTCTTCTCTTAGAGAAATGAGTTAAAACTTCCCTAAATGTGTCCATAAATAGAGTTTTTTTTTTCTCCTGCAGTGATTCTTGCCACACTGAGGCTTAAAGTTTTCTTGTTTTAAGGTATCAACTAGCTGTTTCCCCAGAGCTTTCAGCTATTTATCTGTAGTACTTCCTCCAAACCAATAATTCATTCATATTCTTAACATCCATTCTTCTATTTTGGGTTTGAGTTGGTTTTCTTTAGTGAACATTTAAAACATAGCACGCATGTTCAGAACATAGCATTCAGTTTAATCATGCAGAACTGTTACAGCCCTCTGCTCTCTTAATCACAAAGTCATGCCTCTATTTCTCCTCTGCTTCTAGGACTAGGCTGCAGCTACTTAGGTGGTATTTATGCCTCTTATAGGCAAGAAAAAAAACCCCAAAAAACATTTTTCCTTCTCATTTTCCCAATGTGGATCCAAGCCCTGAAAGCAATTAATCCTAAATTGTTTGAGTAGCTAATTTCTTCTCTAGTGAGGTGTTCATAAAGTCAACACAGGTAACAAGGGAAAAAGAAGGAATCAAGTTCACATATAATAATAATTTTAAAGAAAACGTTGCTTTTGAGATTTCTTCTCTAGTGAGGTGTTCATAAAGTCAACACAGGCAACAAGGGAAAAAGAAAGGAAAATTGTACTGCTGCCAAATTTAAATTTTAAATTGACTTGACTCATCCATTAATTAACCCAACTTCCAGCTTAATTATTTGTTTCTAACCTTAAGTCTGACTGACAGAATTCTTTCAAGTATAAGGATGTATCGTAGAAAACATTGGTGTTTACGGACATTGGAATGGAATCTCTTTAGCCCAAGATTCACAGAAGTTCATGGCACAGGGTACATAGCAATGCAAATTGCTTTAGCACCTTCTTCCCTGGGCATACTACAGGACTGAAAGGTCAGAATGATATTAGACCACTTTTTCATTACTAACATCACATAGACTGCAAAGGTGGCACTAAAGCAAAATCCCAGCAAAATGGTGAATGATCCTTGCTCGAGGGCCAATTTAGAAAAAAATAAGAATTTACTAGGTGGCTTCTTTTCCCATTCAAAATGAAAACGATTGTATTGCATCCCATGAGGAAAATACATATTCTTCAAATTAGATGTGTTATTTTAGTGAATACAAGGTCAATGAGAAACTTAGCATTTCTTCTCAGCTACTAAAATATTAATATCTGGGCATATTTGAAGAGTAGCAATGTGGAGTCCACAAATATCAAAACTGGAAGCTATGGTCTGCATTTTAATTTGTTAAAGAGGCATTTCTAGCATTTGAAGTAATGCCATATATCTTCTTGATAACTAATATTTTACCCTTATTATTATTCAGGAGCCCAATGCATTCATTAAAGAGGAGACTATGGCAGAGATGACGTATTTTCCAACCAGGAGGTAATACTTCTGCCATGAGAACTCCAGCCTTCTGACTCCACATCTAATGCTCTCCTTAAAGGAACTACAAAGCTGTAGAGAGCCATAAGTGAATGCAGAAAAATATGTGCATTAATGTACTTATAGATGACCTCAAAGACAGTTAAACAGATGAATAAGAGTGGCTCTGCATTACATTGTATAAGAGGCAGAACTTGTCTCTCGTGTCCCCTTCTCTTCTCCTAGTTTGTCCTGCACCTACCATTTTATATAGCATTCTCATTTATTCTAGAAGCTGGCCTTCCCAAGGAAAAGCCTCATTGTTTGAATCGTTCCACAATATCTCTCTCAATCCCCATTGCCCCTACTTCAGAATTAATTACTTTTATTTTGCCCTATTCCTACAACGCCTGCTTTCTGCAAAGTAGGAGATAGTGAAGTAAACACTGACTACCTTCAGGAAAAAAAAAAAAAAAAATGGCTGTGCAGTGGCCCACTCCTGTAATCCCAGCACTTTGGGAGGCTGAGGCAGGTGGATTGCCTGAGGTCAGGAGTTCGAGACCAGCACGGCCAACATAGTGAAACCCCGTCTCTACTAAAAATACAAAAATTTAGCTGGGGTTGGTGGTGTGTGCCTGTAATCCCAGCTACTTGGGAGGCTGAGGCAGGAGAATTGCTTGAACCTGGGAGGTGGAAGTTGCAGTGAGCCAAGATAGTGCCATTGCATTCCAGCCTGGGCAACAAGAGCAAAACTGTATCTCAAAAAAAAAAAAAAAAAAAGTGTATTATCAATGTTAATGATGTGTTATTTGATCAAATGTGTTTGAGTCTTTATTCTCAAACTTGAAGAAGCTTTATACTAAACTTAAGCATGTTAAAAGTTTAATATCCACTACCTCTAAGGTAGGCAGACCACTGTCATCTATCACTTGGACTACTCCAGCAACCTTCCATCTGACCTGTTTGCCAGCACTGTGCCCTCCCCACACATTCACCACTTAGTACCCAAAGTACTCTCTTTCTGGTAGATTCTCAGAAATTAAATGATAGTGTGGACACTGATTGGAAGATAATCTAAACAGACACAAGTGTGAAACTTTGATCAATCCCTGATTCCCAGAAATGTATAATTTCTACTTTCTAAAAAAAAGTAAGTTGTGAAAACTTTCGAGAAAACTCGGATATGAAATAGACATTGAAATATTTCAATAATAGCAATAATGGTAACAATAACTAACACGTAGCACTTACTATGAGCCAGTAATTTTCTATGCCTTTTATCAATTTTAATGTATTTTAATTTCACAGCCACCCTCTGAGGTAGGTACTATTGCATGCTTTTACTCACAAGGAAACTGAAGAACAGAGAGGTAAGTAACCTACGGAAGAACACGCAACTAATAAGATGGATTTGGAAATGAACCAAGGAGGTCTGACTCCAGTATGTAAGTAGATTAGAAAAGGGAAGTGTGCTCATTATAAATGCATGATAGCCAAAGCTCTGTTGTTAGGATATAAAATGTCTTTCAGTTTTGCATTTTGTGTGCATTTGAGCAGCAGATCCGTGGATAGAAAGTCAAGAGAATTAAATAGTGATTTTTCTTATTTATTCTAAATATTAACCTCTGCAGCTGTCATGGGATATACTCAGGCTTATAATATTCCACTCTGCATTGTGGTTTACACAAAAGGGAAATTGTGCTTTGCCAGGTTGACATCCCATTCATAAAATTAGAGTCAAATGCAAAACCTAATCTGCTTTACTGTTTTAAAGGTGCAATTTCTACTAACAAAATGCAAAACACAACTCTTAGCAAAACATGGCTTTAAATAGAATTTCAAAACTAATCTTTGATTACTTACATGAAAATTAGTCAGAAACCCATGGTATGTGTGGTTTTAATGATGTGGAGAGAAAAGAGTGGTCTAAAAATGGCAAGAAAAAAATACATTGAATTTTAATTAGGCTAAAAATAGTCAAGTTTCCTATTCACTCACTTGGAAATGATGAACTTTCCAAGATCTATTTTGGAGCATGGCGACTCTTTTCCATGTGTTCGAAATGGTCTCATTTCCCTATATGATGACTGCCTTGGCAGTCTGTGTACTTGTGCAATGGGAGGGATCTGTTCTGATACTTAAAGGAAACTTTGTGTGTACCTCCATGTTCAGGCTACACAGCCTTTTGCAAGTGACTTTTATTTACTATCTCTAATATTTTTAAATTTATTTACCATATTTGAGGTTATTTTCTTTTCTAATTTAATTTTAGCTCTTTTGTTTACTGTTTTTAAATTTTTCATACGTTCTATATTTGCACATGCCTTAGTCTAAAGCTTTCTCCCTTTCATTGCTCCAGCTCATTTTAAGAATAACAAAAGAAAGAATATTGATCTCAAACCTTAACTGCTTACATTAGATTATCCAATTTCCCCATGAATTAGAAAATTGTTAGGATATTCTTTATTGAAGAACCAAGATTATAGTAATACAGGCTGATTTTATCTGTTTGTTTTATTCCATCACTGTCCAGAATCTTCCAACTGGCCGGATTTTGCCGCACATTAAATAAAAGGGAGGTTTGGGTTCCAGATACAACCGCAGTGAAGACTAGTGGGCAATAGGTGTGGGAGATAAATGCACCATGGTTGACTCCTAGAATTGTCCAGAACACCTGAAAATATAAGCTTATGCAGGAGAGAAAGCAAGTATATCTGGTCTTACCATCATTCATATCCAAGCTGAAGGTGTTTTTTAAATTATAATGTCTTCATTGTTTTTCGTTGTTGTTGTTGTTCCTTTTTATAATACTTGTAAGTAGAGCTTCAGAATAGATATTGGTCAGTCTTTAAGTGAAAATCATGTATATGTTTTGCTTTTAACACTATTATCAGGCTTTTGATACATGCCAAGTTATGTACAAACATGCATTACCTCATTTAGGCTCCACAGCAACTCTGAAAACTAGGTACTTTATCTCAATTTTACAGAATATGAAGACTGAAAATCAAAGAAGCTAAATAAATTAATAATCATATGAAANGTTGTTGTTGTTGTTCCTTTTATAATACTTGTAAGTAGAGCTTCAGAATAGATATTGGTCAGTCTTTAAGTGAAAATCATGTATATGTTTTGCTTTTAACACTATTATCAGGCTTTTGATACATGCCAAGTTATGTACAAACATGCATTACCTCATTTAGGCTCCACAGCAACTCTGAAAACTAGGTACTTTATCTCAATTTTACAGAATATGAAGACTGAAAATCAAAGAAGCTAAATAAATTAATAATCATATGAAATAAGAATAAAAATAATAATTACTAATAATAGTGTTAATAAGTTAAATTTAAAACTAACATTTATTGAGGGCTTAATATAAAGATTCTTGGATGAATCATTCCATTTAATTCTCATAATAATCATATTATTATGAGACTTACCTAATTTATTGTTATACCCATTTTAACTCCAGGAAATGATGAGGCTTAGAGACATAAAGATCATACAAGCAGAAGCAGAGGCAGGATTTAAACCTAAAATACCTAACTACAGAGCTCACGGTCTGAATCGCAGTCCTATGCTCCTACTAAAGACAGAGCACACATTCTTACTCAAGGCCTGTTTGCTGAACAGCCTGTGATTTTTCAGGGTCTCACACAGCTTTTAATCTAAAACAGTGGTTCTCAAATGTGGTCTAATGAGCCATGCTGATCCATGACAGGGTTTTGGGATTTCACTGTCTGGCAGCAAAATAAAAAGATAGAAGATAATTTTAAGAGTTTTTCTACCATTAAGTATATTCAATTTAAAGAATCACACTTGGTTCTGGGATTATATCCTTTCTTTTCTGGATCAAAATATCCCTTCTTTTATCTAATGATGGTGATAGTTGATGATAGTATATTTTTAAACTTTTTTAATTAAAAGTTATAACTTTCTTGACCATATGTCCCCTGCCTCACACTGTGGACAATGGAGAAGGAATTGTATTTATTTATTTGGAAAATTTGAAAATCTGGGCTCTTTTGAAAAAGCAAAAATGCTATTAGGGAATGAAGGGTAGTATACAAAGCAACCTCTGTAAGAGTGTCCAAGATTAAGCCTTATGCTAGTCAGTACCATTTTATGGTTTTTAAGGAATTTTCAATGATGCAGGTTACACTTGAAAGAAACTGATGTTATTAGTGTATAAATATATTTTTACAGAATAGCACTGTTCAAATACAAAACACTTAAGTTTTGGCTGAGTCACGTGCCTGCAACCTACTAAGTGCTTTCACATTCAGCATCTCATTTGATCTGCACCCAACATTCCGTGACACAGTGCTACTCTAACAGAAAGGAAATGCAACAGGATATACTTCTTATTAGTATTATTCAACCTCTCTTAGCCTCAGTTTCCTTTTAGGAATGAATTGTTTCTATCTTAAAGGATTATTTCATGGATTTTAAATAATGTAGGAAAACTTTGGTCATGGCACAAGGCTTATAGCAGTAAATAACTGCTATCTATTGTTGCAATTATTATGATCCTCATTTTACAAATGAGAAAACTACAACTCAGATTAAAGCATGAGTTAAACTAGTCCATCTGGTTAAGTGATGAAGTTGGAGCTTGAGACAAATTCTATCTGCATCCCCCAAGCTTCTTTTGGTTATCACTCACCCACAGTTCTATATGAATCCCAAACCTTCTCTTCACTATCCCACACCACAATTTTAGTAATGGTTAGAAGCTGAGAAATGCCGCTGATTTAAATGTGCCTCCACCATTCTGTAGATATGTGTCTTTGATGTCTTTGTCCACATGGTCACAGCAAATAAACTTTTCAGCAGAAAAATCAAATAAAATTTAAAATGATTCATTGTACATATCAATCCAATAAAGGTTGCATTAGAACAAATAGAAGTATAAATTAAAATTGTAAAGCTTTTCAGATGATCTGAAAAGTAGGATCCTACAGTGCATAAAGGAGGCCGTGGCTGAAGGTCACCAGTTTAAGGGAAGATAAAATTTGAAGGTGGACCAATAATTTTTATATCTATAAAAGATACCTCAATGTATAATAGGTGTATACCAGCAGATATATTTTTCAAAATTGTAGATGCCAACAGTCAGTGTGCTTATTTATGTTTATTTTGTTTTTGGTTTAAATTACCTAGAGAGTGACATCATCTCTCTAGGGTAGAACATTGTTTTAATTGTCAATGGAAAATTAGAAAAAGTGGACATGTCACTGATTCCCTAGTTAAAAGCTTTATTTTCATCATAATTCTAAAAAATAAACAGTTTCTGTCTTTTAAAGAGAAAGCAGAAGTATGATATAGTTCAGTTCTCAGAGGGAGAAAATGAGGAAGGAAAACAATCTCTTTTCCTTTCTTTCAGAGGGCTTTATTTTTATCTTACTGTAACATACTCATTAGGGTCCCATCTCTTGTTTTGAGCTCATCAGAGATTTGGATTTTAAATAGTTATTTCTAATATATTCAGAGACAAGTAAATACTGAATATACATGGTGTTGTGAGAATGAGCATCACAAACTTAAAGGATTTAACATTTATTAAGTTTCATACCTTACTGTTATTTAGGGTGCAAATTTGCAGCAGAGAGATTGTTACATGTTTTGTCAGCCACCAGACAGAAAGGATAACAGAGCCCCGATCTCCAAAGGAAAGTTGAGTTATAAGAGAAGTTGAGTTAAAATACCAGTGAGAAGTATAAGAGAGTGGGTGGGAGATAATGTTTGAGAATCTCTTTTGCTGCCCCCAATTTATGAAAATGGCTTGAAAATATTTACAGTCAAAGACCGAAATATTTCCTCAAAGATTAGCTTTGCTCCATTAAAAGTAATGAGTAGAAATATTAAAAAAAAAAAAGTTTTAAATACCTGAGTATCTTGCCAGCAACTTAACACTACTGTTAAAAGTGAGGAGAGACACAGCTTTCATCATTGGGACTGCAGGTTTATTTCAGGTAATGGAAATATTTTGGATGAAATAAGAGATTGACTAATGACACAAATAAATCATTCTGCTAAGCTACAAAAGGGCAAAGGTCTTTGTACATAACCCAGGAGGGTGTGAAAGGCACTTTTTAATAGGCAAGCTGTAGAAAACCAGATTGGCCTGGTTCTGCTGAACAGCAATCATGTAAACTGATTTGTTGCATCTTAGGGACTGACGGGAGGGAATGGAAAAGTTTTGGTTCCTCAGTATCTAATTAAGCAGGGCTGTCCTTTGGACAGCCTGGTTTCTGTGCATGAATCTGGGTAAGAAAGAGGTGTGATAGAAGCTTGCCTAATGTGCCTACTAATTTTTAAAGTTACAATTTGCTGCCAGTCTTACCATATTTTCTCAAATAATTTTTCCCACTTCCCTTTTATCCTCATGACATGGAACTTGATGACAGGGACAAGGATTTTTTGTTATTTGACAGATTTTTAAACCTTCCATGTCATCCCAACACACTGCTCTCCTTGCTTCACTCAAGTGGTGGTTTTCTCACTTTAATCAGCAATGGAATCACCCGAAGAGCTTGTCAAAACAGATTGCTGGCTCCACTCCCAGAGTTTCTGATTCAGTCTAAGGTGAGGCCCAAGGATTTGCATTTCTAGTAAGTTCTCAGGTCATTTTGATGCTGTTGGTCAAGCTATCAAACTCACATTCCTTCCTAGGGATTTCATTTGACATACTCTCTTCCCCATCCTTTCCACAGTTCAAGGGGTTTTGAGTGAAGCATTTCAAATTCTTTGCTTCATCACTACCCATGTTTCTAGTATTTTCTTTTCTTCCAGTAATTTCTTTCCAATATTCCAAATTTATATGAGAAAGAACTGTGTAAATAAGGGGAAAAAATTTTGCTTTTTTCATTCCAGTTAAATGATGATAAATACAATAAAAAGAGTCTTTACTTAAACAACTGTCAAGAACAACAAGACATGTGAAACCTACCATTTTCCTCTACTGATTCTTTGAGAGATACAGAGAAATAATAAAGCTCTATTTTCTTCAAATGGCATTCTTCTAACTCACTAAAGGTGAAAGTTCCAGGAAATATTTTTTCTTTCTAAAACAAATAGCAGAGTAAATAATGTCATTTTAAATAGTATAAATAAATAAACATTATCAAGCCATGGTATACAAAGAAATAAAGATTCTACCAGTATGACTGCTTTGAAAGCTACTACTACTGGAAAATAATTTTATAAAGCACAAGAATTGTTGTATTTCTTTCTGAAAATTGGATACAGGGCAGTAGGTAGAAGGGTATTTATATTTTTGTTTTATATTGTTTTCTGTATTCGTGATTAATTTCATCAATAAGAATTTTTAAGAAACAGCAAAAAAAATAGGTGTTTAAAAAGACTATGAGATTTAAGTTTGTTTATTCAGCTCACCTAAATTGAGTGCCTAGTCTGAGCTAAGTATTATTTTAGGCAATTATAATAAAGACAAGGTGACATTTCCCTGAAAGCCTCTAAAGCACAAACTAGGTAATAAGCAAATAAACAAATATAACTAAAAGATTAAAAGGAGTTAGGGTCTTGCTTTTTCAAGGGTCAAAACATGCCATGAAGCTGAAATAGCTAAAGTACTACAGTACTGACACAGAAACGGATAAATAGATTAAGGAAACAAAATAAAGAGTCTAGGAACATATCAGAATTTAGTATATGATAACATTGGCATTTTAAATCAGTGGCAAAATGACAGAAAATTCAAAACAGATATCTACCTTCTATCATACTCAGAAACAAATATTGATATACTAGGAGAAATACAAGATGATATATTTGTTATAATCTAGGTGTTATAATCATAAACATAACACAAAACCCAAAAGCCAAAAGATAAAGAGAGAGTGAAAGACCTGACTATATCTAAATATAAAATTTCTATATGGTGATAATTTCTGAAAATAGTAATATGCCAACTAACAGCATGGAAAAAGTATTCACAATGTATAGAACAAATAATATTCATTGAACACATATTCTGTACCAAGCACCATTCTAAAATTTACAATCACCGTGTTATTTTAAGACTTAAGAAAAAAACTACCATTTTTTCTTGCATATGTTAATTAGCTTGATTTGGCCATTCCACAATGTATACATATATCAAAACATAAAGTTGCATACCATAAATATATATATAATATCAATTTGTCAATTTTAAAATTTTTTAAAGAGATGAAAACTATCAGATGTGTACTCTTATTATCCTCGTTTTATACATAAGCAGTCTGTGAATTGGAGACATTTGGTAAAGTGCCAATCATCTAGCAAGAAAGAGGCATAACTGGGATTCAAATTCAGATCTCTCTGATTCCAAAGTTATTAAACACAGAGGTAAAAGAGTTTCTATAAATTCAAAATAAAAGGACAAAAGTAGGAAGTCATGGAAGATCAACCAAATGGCCAAGGTAGTTATGGTATTTAGCCTCACTAATAATCAAAGAGAAGCAGAAAATTTAGTATTGCTTGTGAAAATCACAAATCTTAAATGCTTCGGCCCAGCCATTTCTATATATTTTCTACCCTACAGAAAGGCGAGTCTTTCTGTACTTATCTTTAGGTGCATCTAGAATGTTCTTTGCAGTATCATTTGCAGTATTTCAAAGATGGATATTGCCTAAATGCCCATCAATAGGGAAATACTCAAATGTATTATGTCATACACCTATTTTAAAAGAATGAGGCAGATCTATATGTACTGACATGAAAATATGGTCATCATATATAAGTAAAAAGAAAGTTTCAGGACAACATAGAGAGAGAGACAAAAAAGATCCTGTTGTATAAAATTATACATTCTACACATGCCTATGTGCACAGAAAAATATCTAGAATGGTAAACCTCAAATTGTTAACTGTTTCTACTTCTGAGGAGTTATGTGGGAGATGTAGAATGGGTATGAGGGAAAACTTTTACACATAAAATAAATTATAAAACAAAAGTTATCTCCAGTTTAAATTTCATAATTTAAAATACATATTTTGTTAAAGGTAATCAGAAAAAAAATATATAATGGAAAATATTTTAAAGCAAATTTTAATGAAAAAGTGAAAGACATTTAAAGACATTTGAACTCAAACACTGTAGACCAGTTGTTCTTGAACAGGATCTCAGAATATTGGGAAAATACTTCTCACTTATATCTGACTCAAGAGTATCAGTGCCCTTTAGTGTCAGATTTTGCTTTCATGCCAATATCAGGCCACTGACAATAAGGTCCATCCAAATTCCATTTGTTTTATTTCTGCATCCCTACTCTACTGTTTTAAAGCAAACACTTGCCCCGGGGAAAAAAATTCAAGTATCCCCAAGTATCTTGATGACTTAAGGATAACCTTAATGGATTCAGAAATAATTCCATGGCCATGTTCATTTAGGAACTCTTTGCAGGATGCAGTGTTTGGTTAAGGGAAGCCATACAGTGTGAAATATCTGTCCCAAGCAATTGCTATTTGAGTCACCTCAGTATTACAGAAGAGTTTTACTCTTTTCATTGTTGTTCTAAAAGACCTCAGTGAATATGAATGTTTTCATTACAATAAAAATAGAACAGTAAAACTTGTTCATTCATAAATGCAATAAATATCTGTCCACTGATTAGCCCAAGTATAGTTTCCTTCCTATCAAGTTCTTGTTTATTAAGACCTGTTTTTAAAAATATGATTTCAGATTATATGTTAGCTTTATGTTTCTACCTGTTTTAATAAACATATGATAAACTCAGTGCTGTGCCTAATCTATGCCACTTTGAATAATTACTGGACTGTACCAATAAACTATTTACCAAGTTTGGAATTCAATGTTTCCCATTTGATAAATGTTTGAAAGGGTAAATCCTTTCAAAACAACTGGAAGGTAGACATCATTCAAAATGCTTAGGTTTTTTTTGTTTTGTTTTGTTTTGTTTTGTTTTGTTTTGTTTCCTTCTCCATAAGTGACTTTTTGCAGTTTAAACCACTATCAAATTTATTTGGGCTGCTAACCCTAGTACTTTCCTGTCTATTCCAGATGACCCCGGGAGTATGCAGGCTTGTTATTTCTTCCCTATAGCTAGTTTGAGAGTAATAAGTCAGCCCTTTTCTAGCATACCCATAGTCCCTCAGGACTCTGCATTAACTGTACCCACACTGTTTCAAGCACAGAAATGATAGGGCATTGCTGAAGCATGATCAGATAAAAATCCCCTTTCAGCTATCAATCCCTGACCTCCTTTTATTCATCCAAGGAGTTCTCCAGTGTTGTGCAGAGGACTGATACATGAGTAGTATGTCTGTTTGACATTCCCTGTCATCTGGCTGGGACCTGCCTACGCAGAAGTTCCCAGCAGCCCTCAAGCCCAAGGGAGATGGAACCTGACAATTCCCTGTAACCAGCACCGCCAGTCCCCTCAGTGTAGCAGTTCAGTACACAGACTCTGGAGTCAGAGAGTCTAAGATCAAGTCTTGGTCTTGCTAGTTACTGCCAATATGGCCTGCAAAAAAACAATTTAATTTTTTCATGCTTCAATTTTCTCACATAATCAATAGGGATGATCCTAGCTCTCAGAGTTACTGTGTCAATAAAGACTGAATGAGTAAGGTTCTCAGCACATGATTAGTGCAGAATAAGTGCTCAAATAATGATATTGTGTACTTTCTAAAATGACATGTACATATAATATATATATATGGCCTGGCAATTTGAACATCTATCATCTTTGCCTTCAGAATTCTGCATTTATCCTATCCTGGAAAATGGGACTTCCCTTTGGAACATAGTGCTTAGATTAAACTGGAAATAAGCCTGCTAATGGCTCTTAAACTTTCTGCTCTTCCCAGTGTGCTATTGCTGGACTCTGTATTGCTATAGTCCTTTCCCATCCCTCCCTTCCATAGGTTTAGTTACCTTGTTCTCACAACCAGAAAGGGTTGTGATCATATAAATCCCTTGTTGGAAATGAATTATGACAGTGTTAACTTTGAGGTGTTAATCATTGAGGTGTTAATCATTGAGTGTTAATCATTGAGGTCACTCATGCTGTCTAGCTTCTATCTTCTTTGATCTCTTTCCTTTCTTCAAGGAAACTTTGCATATGTAAGATGATTCTTATTCTATAAGGAATAGAAACACATATATTCTAGCAAGTGTTGAAAACCTTACTTGCCAAACTCTAGGAAATAGAATTTCATGAGAAATAAATTATATTGTCTAACACATGACTTGTAATAGAAATGATGTTTCCAACAAAGCATATTTTATACACTAATTTTCATGATAACAACTTCTCATATAAAAAAATAAACAGGCAAAAGCAGTCTTGTAGTAATTTGACAAACCCATGTGAAATGTCACAGTAAAGCAAAAAGTGGAGTACATATAGCAATGGAAGGTTTAATCTCTGACCCTGACAGGTTTAACAGTTAAAGTTTAAATCCAAATTTCTTAAACAAACTTACAAAAGCAGAAATGACAAGTAGGTTTCTTTTCATTGTCTACTCTAGATCTCTGCTTTGAGAAGGATGCTGAGGTCACATCTAAGTGCAGTGGGATTTAGTGGCATGTTAGAAGACAATATCTATCATGGCAATAGAGTGGGATGTGATAGGATTTGTATCATGTAGTTACCATCCCTGCTTGCTTTTGGATCACACAGACATCCTCTTGTATACTCAAATACGACATAAATTTGTGGAGAGGGAGAAGACACTAACATTTGGTGGAAGAGTACAGAAGATTAGTCTGAACCAAGTGCTTCTCAAAGCACTTCAAATGTACTAACTCATGGAATCATCATAATAAACACTATAAATATATGCTGTTATTAGCCCCATTTTCCAAATGAGGACATTGAGGCACAGAAAACATCAGTAGCTTGCCCAAGTGATACAGTTAATAATGAGCAGAGCTTATTGACAGAGCTGTCAGGAAATCTGACCCCACTCTGTGTCTTTACCACTTGTATTAATCTGCCTCCAAAGTTTGTTGTGCCAAAAAAAAAAAAAGGGTAAGTTTTCATTAACATCTTTCTACGGCATGCATTTTGTAAACCTAGCACCACAGAATGCTCATGTAACAAGGGATCTTGCTCATTATCTGGACCAAACTTCCGTCTGTTAAAGGATCCTATCCTTAATACCCAGTACCTCCTCAGGATCTCCCGGCTCTTCCCTTGTTGAGCAGCTCCGGAAACTCTTCGTTGAACCAAAATCTCCCTCCCTCTGGTTCGCACCTTTGGTGGAGCAACACAAACCAATCTACACTGTCTTCCACAGGATGAAAATCTACATCTTGTCAGTGAAATATCTCCACCATGGGTGAAATTTGATGAGAAGGGAGATAGCAGATTTTTTAAATAGCCCATAATTGAATAAAAGCTCATTTTATTTGAAAACTTTTTCCCTCTAAAATAACATGATGTATTTCGAAAGGAGAAGGTGTGAGTTCAGGTGTCCATTATGTAGCCAGACAGATGGATACGTTGTTGTTTTACCATTGCCATAGAAACAAGTGCTATGTTTATCTCATCCAGTGAGGAAGAATTTCTTGGGTCTTTCCCAAAAGTTGTGACATGTGCGACACTGAATATGGTCCACCATGTCCATCTGGACAAAATAAATCCCCTTTTTACTGGGAAGAACTGCTACATAGGGAAGAGGAGAACTCTACTTGAGCATTTCTTCCTATGAGCTCTGTCAATTTCTTGTTATTTGAGATTCACAAATTATCTTTAATACAACAATCTATTAATGTGCTATACTCATGTTTGGAGATAATGCTAATTATCAAAGAAATTAGGCGTCTAGTTATATCCTCTAGAGAACATTGGAAAAGGCCAAAGAAGAACAATTACAGAGATGTGGTTTAATATAAAGGTTTTATATGAAACACGATTCAATCATACTCCTGGCTGTGAAAGTGGCTTTGTAAAGACGGTGCTGAATAAAATATAGCCAATCAATGGGTTCACAAAGATCAGTCTTTGACCTTAGTTTTAGTTGAAATCATATTCGTAGGCCCATTCATTTGTATACCAATGAAGCGGAATCTTAGCTTTAAATGACTTAACGTAAGACCTGAAACAGTGTGGCCTGGGAAAGGGCATCACATAAACTATCAGGACACCCGAGTTCCATCTCCAGCTCTGCCAACAGGTTTTGTGACTTTGCTAAGCTCATAATATTTACTGAGCAACTGTTTGGCTTTGAGAACTTGAGCTGGGCATTTTACCTTATTTAATTTTCATAGCCACTTTGTAAGTTAGGTAACCCATTTACCTTGTACAGATGAGAAAATTTAGTCTTAGGGGCTAATTAACAATGCCCAAGATCACTCAGCTGATAAATGGCAACGCTAGAATGTGATGACTCAAGCTTTTCTCTGCATTAAACTATTTCTATCCCTTCACTTTCTGAGTTTTAGTGTACATCTTTATAGCCACGAGGTCGACATGCTCTGCACATTCTTTGCCACTTTGACATTCTTTGATTTTAGGGTAAATATTTCAATATAATGTCCTGTTCTTTTTATTATGGTTATCTATTTCACTGCTGACAGACCTTTTTCTTAAGTTGTGTCATCTATATTGAAAATTTATCTCAATCATATTTATCAAAATATGAAATCTCTACTTAGATGGGCTTAACACACTATATCATCAGGATATAATTTCACATTTGTGAGATCTGTAAAATAAAGCAAAATACTGCAGAATTTGATTCCTACAGTCCAAAACTACAGATACCTTTGCTGACAGTAGAGGTCACTGGCACCTTCCATCCTCTCCATGCAGGAGATGCTCCCCACAAAGGGTGGCTCTCAAATTTGTTTCCCAAAGGGTCAGAGGGTGGTAGACCAGAAGCTCCTACAAAATTTTACCAAATTCCTCTTTACTTTTGCCGTCACTTTTGACCTAGTGCCTACAAATAAAGTTATTACCGTATTTGTGGAAATGGAATCGAAAACAACTGGCACTAAAAAACCCATGAAGAAGTTGTTGTTATGGTTGTTTGAACATTTAAGAATTAATAATGAGCATGTGAATAATGTAAGCAAAAAGCCCTCAGTAATAAATAGGGGCATCGCTTGTCAAATGAGTTGGAAAAGTTTTACCTGCGTACATCCAGAGCTTCATCCCTAACACAGGCTCTTAGAACCCTCCTTGATGAAGTAGGCATTTCAAGTTCTTGAGCGCATTTCTTAGGAGTTGACAAGTTCTCCATTAGGTGGCGCAGTGTTAACACTCTGTTAATGGCTTTTTGCCTTTTTTAAAAAGAATTTTCTTTAACTTGTTTGAAAATCTCAGGACGGATATGCTTTTATACATGGTGTTTTCACATACACTCAGCATATTTACTCCATTTGTAGAAATATATTTTGAAATTAAGTAATTTGCAAGCTTTTATATCTTGTTTTGTGTTGGTTTGCTAATTTTAGACTCATTCATAATGCCTTCTTCCTTCAAATATTTAAATTATACATGACTAATTATTTTTTCTTCCTCAGAGATAAGTAGAAGCACATATAAATTTAAAATATACCTTTAAATATTACACATGTTTTTAGTAAACTTCTTGGAAGTGAAAATTTGCAGAAACAAGAATATCTGTGTTGCTTTGCTAGAAGCTGGTATCACAGGTGCACTATTTGCAGTTGAACCATAGTAGTAGCTAAATAAACAACAAGAAGGTCACATGTACAAATTATGCAGATGATTCAGACAAAAACATCAATGCATTTTAGTTATTGGAATATATCAAATAGGTGTTTTGTCATTGCATTCAGATATTGTTCTTGTCTGATACCCTTTAGCAATGGTCACAAAACTCTCTCTCTCTCGTGTGTGTGTGTGTGTGTGTGTATGTGTGTGTGTGTTTCGCCCAAATGGAAATGCTTGGTTATAATTATTGTGAATTCTAAAAATACTAAAGCGGCCAACATTGACCAAATTGACAAGACAATTTTCTTTCCCTTTCTTTTTCCCCCCCTGAGACAGAGTTTTACTCTTGTTGCCCAGGCTGGAGTGCAATGGCATGATCTCTGCTCACTGCAACCTCCGCTTCCCGGGTTCAAGCGATTGTCCTGCCTCAGCCTCCTGAGTAGCTGGGATTACAGGCATGTGCCACCACGCCTGGCTAATTTTTTGTATTTTTAGTAGAGGTGGGGTTTCACCATGTTGACCAGGCTGGTCTCGAACTCCTGACCTCAGGTGATTTACCTGCCTCAGCCTCCCAACTTGCTGGGATTACAGGCATCAGCCACCATGCCCAGCCTAAATTGACAATTTTCTTCACTAATTTTTCTTTAAAGGGAAAACAAAACGATATACGTAGAATATGTAGTAAATGCCATCTAACCAAGTCATTATTTTTTAAAATAAAACTGATTAAATATTCTATTCTAAATAAAAAATGATTCCACCTCATATTTTGACATATTGTTGTATTTAGTTAAGGTGCAACAAATGATGAACTCTGTCATTTATATTCTGAAGCAAATTATTGCATTTAATTATATTGCCAGTCTGATCTCTTCAGAAGATGAGATTTTTTGTGATTGAAACTGAATTGCCTATTTGTGCTGTTTAAAGCACTACTCTATCGGCAGCATGCGGTCATTTTGGATAGGTTAGCTCCTGGATAGCATCTCTTGAATTCACTTATCATGGTAATGTTTTAACACTATTCATGGTGTTTACGTTTCAGTTAGGTTACAAAGACACACAGCTGCCCCATTGGCTTTGCATTTTCCATTAACTTTATTTAATAAGGTCTTCATCAAGCCTATCTAGTTGGATTGCTTGAATGAATTTTAAAATCAAGGTCTCAATGTTTTTAATTTGATGTTTTCATTTTTGATACCTTAACCACAAATCCTAACCTAAAATTATTCTCCTGGGAAACTTTCTATGGAAAATCATGATTAACTTCATCTCTTAGTCTCCAGGGCAATTGTCTTTATGTTATTTAACACCAACTTCCTAAGCTGAGTATTTTAAATGGTTTACAAATTCAGAATGCTCAGGAAACTGGAAAATTCAGTAGCTGAGAGGACCTCATTCTCCCTTTTCTATCAGATATCCCTTTTTTTCTCTCTACCTTCCCTAGTTGAGAAAAGGGAATAGACTTGAGAACTAAGATAATCATTTGAAAATATGTTGTTGCCCTTAGTTATAAAAAAAAAAAAAAAAAAACAGGTCTAAGAATACTTTCTGGTCATTCAGATTTTAAGATTCCATCTGAATAAAGAGTTCAGCAGCTAAAATAATAAATGGTGATTATCCAACCCCTCCACTGTAAATATGAGAACATGAAGTCAGAAAAAGCTAAATGATCAACTAGACATCCTTCTTTGAATAATTGGCAGAAACTTAACAGTTAGAAATTCTATATCTTTTTTTGTCATATGCTGTAACTGTATTTCCATTTCCCTTCCTAAAAATAAAGAAATAACTTAAATCCAACATAATACCTTTTTCCTTGAAAATTTTTATAATCACAGCATTACAATTCTCAGGGAAAAAAAAGAAAAAAAAACTGTATGAAACTTTAAACCTTAATAAAAGTCCCAGGGAATAAAACTTTAAATTCATAAACACACACACACACACACAATTCTTCTGGATTGAATTATTACAAATATTATCAACTCACAATTGGCCAAGAAAACATAACTACATTATGAATTCTAATAATTCCTAAGTATTTAAAGTAAAACTTTTTTACAAATGCCTCTCTTAATGAGATCAATGAAGTATTTTGTTTTGGGTTTTCTTTTCCTGTTTTTCTTTATTTTAACTAGTTCGTGTATTCATGCTCAAAGATTATATTTTGCTAGAAGTACACAAATATTACCCTCACTTCTATTCATAATATTGTTTTTTCTGACCTCAGTGCTAAAAAACATATTAATATTAAAAGTAAGTGAAATTGGAGTTTTATTATAGTTACTTCCCTTGGTTCTATAAATTTCTCCCTAGTTATATGTCAAAAATCACATGATGATTGATCATTCAGAATTATGTGTAATCATTTTTCAGCTTAACAACTTATTTAGATCCTCCTATAATTTTGTTGAAAGCAAAGAACTGGAAACCACCAGACTTGCAAAAAGCTTTGTTAACCGGTCATTAGAGTCATTCACTTTGCCAACAAGCCCTAGTGTTTGGAGCCAAGATGTTCTTTATATCCCCAAAAGATGCTCTATCCAAGATGAGTGAGAGGTGGGCTTTTGTGTTTTGTTTGTTCTTTTGTAAAGTGGGAGAAGGGTGTTTATGAACAGGAGTTAGAGAAAAGAGAGCTCCTCATACCTCAGACAAGTTGTAAGACAGGTCAATCTTAGGAAAGATAATATACAGAGATTTTAGGACCCAATAACTGACACTCAAAACTACTCATATGCCCTCCCCCTTAGAAAGAATTTCCATAGGCAGGGTTATGTGTATACCCATTTGAAAACCACTGTCTTAGGGAAGTCTCAGGGAAGCAATGTTCTGAAGCATGAGGAGTGTGGCCTTGAAATAAACATCTGTTCTCATGCTTAAGCAATCAGGACAGTCCCATAAGCTCCTTTTTTAGGGGCAAACTACCCCCCGTACAATGTTCTGAGGCCTTTGATGAGATGGCACACCTGAAAGTCCATGATAGCGAGGTCAAGTGGATTCAGAAACAGCCCATTAAGTTACTGGGACCAATTACTTGCTTTGAATACTCCGGTGTCACTTTCCAAGTGTGAGGAAACATAATTGCATGGGATTATCTATTGCTGTGATTGAGCTGGGATCACCTGCATTCTAATTCAAACTCCACATGGTTGACCTGTGTGGACTTCTAGTAGATCACCCATATCTCTGCTTTCCTGTCCATAAAACAGAGGAGCAAATTAAGTATGGCCTGCTTCAAATTCTTTGTTGAATGAGTATTAGTACAAATGTGGTTTTAATGGACAAAGCCACCTACAAAAATTATTCAAATTAAATAGTATGCTTCTAATTTTTAAGGCATTGGAAATTTTAAGTAACAAAAAAGTAAATTTGTTAGGATAATAAATGACATTTCGAATGCAATTTACTTAGTACTTTTCATGTATTTGTTTATATATCCCCCAATGTTTTCTGCATTCAGAAATTAGAAATCAATAAACTGCAGTGCTATCTATAGCATTATGTATAACATAAACTATAAAGGGGACTGCGATCTATAAATTTACATAGTGTTTTCTGTGACCCTAACTACCAGCTAAAATATGCAATCTCTAGCTTTCATCCAGATCTGCCAAGAGTAGAGTTCCCACAAGTCAGATAACAGGTTCTAAGAGGTCTGTACCATGAGATCAAGGGTCTTTTCCCATGTTTTTTGGAATTTGCTAGAGTCAGGTGAGAGAATTTCTATCTCCATTCTGCACTTTCATCTCAGGTGCCTTCTGAGAGCTTGTCCCTTCATATACTCACATAACTCCTTTACCCAACTATGGGAGGATATAGATGAGAATGAAGGCATACATAGCAGTTTATCTTGAGGAAGAGAACCCAAGTCTGCATCCAGTTTCTCCTCCAATCTAATAATATCCTTTGAATTAGAAGTCATGCAGGGTGTGGTGGCTCATGCCTGTAATCCCAGCACTTTGGGAGGCCAAGGCAGGTGGATCACTTGAGCCCAGGAGTTCAAGACCAGCCTGGTCAACATGGCAAAACCCCATCTCTACCAAAAAAATACAAAAAAATACAAAAATTATCCAAGTGTGGTCATGCATGCCTGTTATCCCAAGCTACTCAGGAGGCTGAGGTGGGAGGATCACTTGAGCCAAAAAGGTCGAGGCTGCAGTGAGCTGTGATCGCACCACTGCACTGCACCCTATCTCAAAAAAAAAAAAAAAAAAAAAAAAATTGACGCTCACTCATGGGCCCAGCTTCAGGACAAATGTTGGGAAGCGACCATTTCAGGCTCTGAGGCCAGACAGTCTGGGTTTGACTTCCAGCTACTGCCACTTAAATACTGTGTGGCTTTAAATAAATTATTTACCCTTTATGTAAATCAGTTCCTCAATGAGGATCATAATAATAGCATCTTTGTCACAGTTCTCTTTAAGATAAAGGGTAATCAGTCACATAAAAATAGTATAACCATATAAATTGTCATTCAAACTGGTACACTTTTGTGAGTGAACAGGGATGTTATTAATAGTTACCTCAGGACAACAGGTGTGAGCCAGTACTTTATTGGGAAATACAGGGTGTAGGGGTTTGCTCTATAATAAAACACCTGGCATGATACCTGGACCTTGCATGATACCTGGACCTTGTTAGAGTTAATGGGCTATTCACATCCTATTAATAAAATATTGATATTGCCTATGGGATTATGAAAAAAAAATTTCTTAGAATATGGCATTCTCTTTCATATCAGCATTTTCTGAATTTGTTAATTTGCAGCAGTATTTTTTTGTTGTTGTTATTTTTCTTTTTTTAGTAAGGGGAGAGAATGTGCTCAAATGTATATGTGTAGGGGAACTTCTTATCACTGTTTCACTTGTTTAGCCCCTACTCTAATCCCTAATTAGGCTTAGTTGCTAGAGAAAAGCTCACTTTGTCCAAGAGAAACCCAAGCATGGAGTGTAGTAGTAAGGAGATTCCTTGCTTTTGCTCCAATCTCCACCCTTGTCAGATGATGAAAAAGGGGTGATATGAGGTCAATCCCGTGGTAGTAGCAGGACTAAAGTTTAACTTCAGGAAGTTGACAGCTATTTTTTGTTTAGATTTAAAACATTTTAATACTGTGTCAAAATCCAGCAAAATAATTGGTAATTCAGAAATCCCATGAAGTAATCGCTATACTTCTTGCCAGCATAGGGTCTTTTTAAAACATGTTCTCAGGGTCCTGGCTAGCCTAGCATCAGCTGCCCCAAAGATGGAACTTCCATCATTTTTTGGCAAAGCATCATCAAAGTCCAGCAGGCAAGGTCGTTTGACCTGGATCTTTTAATTCAACATAATCCTAATATGAGGACACATCACGTTAAATTTCTGTTAAATGCAACTTCTTAACCAAAATTCACTTTGTTTGATTCTGTCTATCTAGAGGCAGAAATTACATTGGATAGTTTAAATTCTTTTAATATTTATTTTCCTTCTAAGTCTAAATTTAACAAAACCAGCACTCTACAGCCGGAGGACAGGATTTTTAATCTATGTAACCTCAAAAGCAACAGCATACATGAAAGTCATATTTTATTCAGGAGCCGACTAAGTTCCTTTATTCCTGATAATAATATCAACTGGAACAGCATTTGTGTAAGGCCTCTGTGTTTACAAGGTAGGCCGAGAGACATATCACATGAGTACCTTATCCTTTCCATCCCACCAACTTAACCTGCAGCAGGCCCAACCTTATCCGTGAAGCAGCCTAAAGAAAAAGTCCAAGCAATAGTACCGCAGAGCACGTTTTCTGCCCTTCTCCGCAGTCCGGGGAAAGTGTGGGACAGCTCCAGAAAAGATGAGTTCATATTCAGCCTGGGAAAGCTCACAGCGGCCTTTTCTGCTGCACAGCATGAAATGAGCCATGAGCAGCATGAAATCACTGACCACAGGTGTAGAGATTCGCAGTGACATAAATATCTTTGCTGTTGAGCAGTTGGAGGAAAGCTGTGGGAAGATTTGCCACAAGCTCCTCCTGGCCAAATCTGCCTTTATAAAGGAATCATCATTTAGGTCACACTGTTGCTGAGAAGCTTGGTGAGTCCCATTCCAAGTTCCAATTAAAAGACCCACGAAGAATTAGAAAAACATGTAGATGAGTCTATATCTCAGACCATTCAAAAGAGAAAAGCAAAATACCATACAGTGCAAAACTAAAATCTTTTATGTGTGAAAAAAATCTTCATAAACAAAATTTACAAAGAAAAATAAAGGCAAAATCACAATCTATATAATAGATAAGTTATTAAAATACATCCACGATGTTTTAAAATTCTTTCAAAATGACAAACTAATATGAAAATATGCAAAGAAAATAGAAAGCAAATACCAAAGGGAGAAAAGTCTTAACAAAATATATGAAAATGTTCAAATTTACTAACGATGAGAGATGTAAACAAATGTAACTAGTACAATATTTGCCTACAACCTGGAAGACTTTTTAAAAAATTGTGAACACCCAGCCTTAGCTAGCATATGGAGACTCTAGCCCACCTGATTTTAATTTTTTAACCCTTCTTCCATTTTATTAATATTTGGTATCAGAAGAAATTTCGTTTTTCTTTTATTCATTAATTTTTTCATTATTTGTTTTAGTTTCTTATCAATGTAAGCAGGATATAGTTTTTTTTAACAAAATTAAAAGTTACTATCTTTCAATGGAAGAGTGTATTCCAACTACATTTATTGTCATAATTGTCATGATTGGTCTTAAGTTATGCTGTACATTTTTCAATTTCTATTCTGCTTTTTTATTTTGTTTGTATGTTAAGCAGTTTATGTCTTGTTTACTTTTAATTTCTACTAAAATATAAAAGGCAGAAGTACTGTAACAATTATTATCACATATAAATATACCCTAAGTACTAATTATGATAATTACTGAGACCAGTAATGGAAGAAACAATACAATTAAGCAATAATTTAAAGTATTAAATATGATAACTTTAACAATTTGATAGACTAACGTGTAGTTGTTAAAATTTTGGTTTTAAAAAATTGGGCCTGGAAAAAAATCTAATTGGAAAAAAATCTTAGCCAAAAAAACTAGTTACAGTATGATCTCAAATGCACAATAACTGTACATTCTCAGGTGTGTGTGTATATATGTATAATCATTGGCCGCACAATGACATTTAAGTCAAATATAGACTGCATAAACAACAGTGGTCCCATAAGATTATAATGGAGCTGAAGAATTCTTATCATCTAGTGAAGCCATTGCCATGCTCACATCATAGCCTTACTTTCCATGCTTGTGGTGATGCTGGTGTAAATGAACCTGCTGCACTACCAGTTGTATAAAAGTGTAACATACACAGGCCTGGTGCAGTGACTCACGCCTGTAATCCCAGCACTTTGGGAGGCTGAGGTGGGCAGATCACTTGAGATTAGGAGATCGAGACCAGCCTGACCGGCATGGTGAAACCTGGTCTCTACTAAAAATACAAAAATTAGCCAGTTGCCATGGTGGGCACCTGTAATCCCAGCTGCTCAGGAGGCTGAGGCATGCAAATCACTTGAATCTGGGAGGTGGAGGTTGCACTGAGCAGAGATCGTGCGACTGCACACCAGCCTGGTGTGTCTAGCTGTAGCCCTATATACAACTATAATACAACTATAACTGCAGCCCCAGAGCATGACCCTATCTCAAAACAAAAAACAAAAACAAAAAACAAACAAAAAGTGTAGCATATACAATTATGTGCGTTACATAATATGTAATAATAAAGGAATATGTTGATGGTTTATGTATTGATACACCATACCTTTTATCATTATTTTAGAATGTACTCCTTCTACTTACTTAAAAAAAAAAAAAAAAAATCAGTGAACTGCAAAACCATCTCAGGCAGGTCCTCCAGGAGGTATTCCAGAGGCAACATTGTTATCACTGGAGATGACAACTCCATGTGTCTTATTGCCCCGACGACTTTCTAGTGGTATAAGATATGAAGGTAGAAAACAGTGTATTGATGATCCTGACCCTGTGGGTTTAGGCTAATGTGTATGTTTGTGTCTTAGTTCTTAACAAAAATGTTTAAAAAAATTAATTAAAAAATATTATAAAATAAAGAAATAAATAAAACATTTTCGTACATATGTACAATTTGTGTTTTAAGCCGTGTTGTTACAAAAGAGCCAAAAGTTCAAAAGATTTAAAAGTTCACAAATTTTAAAAGTTACAGTAAGTTAAATACAAATTATTGGAGAAAGAAAAATATTTTTTCATAAGTTTTGTGTAGGCTAAGTGTATGTACAGTGTTTATAAAGTCTACATCGTGTGCAGTCATGTCTTAGGCTTTCACATTCACTCACCACTCACTCATTGACTCACCCAGAGCAACTTCCTGTCCTGTAAGCTCCATTTATAAGTGCCCTACACAGGTACGCCATTTTAAAAATCTTTTGTACTGTGTTTCCACTGTATTTTTTCTATGCTGTGATATGTTTAGATACACAAACACTTGCGATCATGTTACAGTTGTCTACAGTACCCATTATAGTAACATGCTGTACAGGTTTGTATCCTAGGAGCAATAGGCTATCCTGTCCAACCAAGGTGTGTAGTAAGCTATACCACCTAGGTTTGTGTAAGTACACTGTATGATATTTGCACAATGACAAAATCTCCCACGGATGCATTTCTCAGAACTTGTCTTTGTCGTTAAGCAACATATCACTGTATAGATTTGCATTCGTAGAAAAACAGACTGACAGGTAAACATATCAAAATGGCAGCAAAGATTATCACTTATTTATTAGTTTTTGGTGATTTTTTTCTCTATATATTTTTTTCTGATTTTCCAAATTTTATGTAATCAGCCATACTGTGTTTATGTCCAAAAAATACCAGCTACTAATATGAATTTTAACATAATGCTCATCAAAGAGTTTCTCAGAAAGTAAAAACATCACAAATTTGTCTAATGCCCTATAGCAGACTGTAGGGATTATTTAGAAGTCTGGAGATCCAGTTTACTGTGGATAGCCACAGACCAAACTCTTTAAGAAGGGTGAATACTTCCAGCCATATAGCTCTTGAAATCTGCACGTGGGCAAACGGATAGGATGGAACTTGAATTACACTCAGCAGCTTTCTTTGTTAGCACATAAGTCACAATCTTGTGGTGTCCTCTAGCCCTATCATATACCAAGAGAAAACACCTCAGCAGTTGATTTTTTTTAATAATAAAAGTATTCAATATATTTTTCTGAAGTCAATATTTAATGTAAATATAGACATGAATGTATCTTTCCCCAGTTTCTAGCACTTAACTTCAATTATGTTGCTCTTTTACCGTAAAAATAAAGAAAATAAAGGCCGGCGCCGTGGCTCACCCCTGGAATCCCAGCACTTTGGAAGGCCGAGGCGGGCGGATCACCAGGTCAAGACAGAGAGACCAACATAGTGAAACTGCGTCTCTACTAAAAATACAAAAAAAATTTAGCCGGGTGTGATAGTGGGCACCTGTAATTCCAGCTACTCGGGAGGTTGAAGCGGGAGAATCGGTTGAACCCAGGAGGCGGAGATTGCAGTGAGCCGAAATCGCGCCACTGCACTCCAGCCTGGCGACAGAGCGAGACTCCGTCTCAAATAATAATAAGTTTGGTGTTTCATTTACAAAGTCATGAATTTTGGGATTTATAATCCAATTTGTATGTCTTGTTCAGCCCAGTGGAGTGAATTTGCATGGCAATCATATTTTACAAATTATAAATCAAAACATATCCGAATTTTTTCAGTCTTTATAAGGCTGTAGTGAGTTCTAATGCCAAATCACTCATTTGTCATTTTTCTTAATGAAATTGAATTGTTTGCTATTAATATTGAACTGTTTTCTACTGAATCCTGATTATGAGCGGGCAAAGAAAGATGCTGAATTAAGTTGATTTATAGAGAAATGTTTATATACTCCCATTCTCTGTTTATACCAGTTAAATATAATAAGGATGTATATTTTTTCCTTAGAGCTATCATAAAGTTTGAGCATATTTTAAAATTAAGACAGTTAGAGATAAAACAAATACAAATTATTCAAAGGAATAAGAAAAGATAAAGTTTATTAGCCATTTAAAATATCCTGATTACCACGGGGCATTAAATTTGTCTTGATTTTTGCTATAAGTAAATGCAAATAAAGAAACACAGGGAGTTACATAAAGATCAAAATAGCTGGAAATTTTATCAATAAATGTAAACATTTTATTGGATTTCAATTCAAACAAAATTTTATTACATGATACCATGTATTTAAAATGTTGAACATCAGCACAAAATAGTTTCAACTGCAATTTTAACAAAAACAGAATGACTGTATTCAAATGGGCCAATGTATTTACCTGCCATCCATACAAAAGAGTAGTATCCTACCCATTGACTGCTGTCTTCCTACTTAGTATACACATGCAACCCTTTCACAGGCACTGAAAACTCACCAGGTCCAATATTGAATTACCTGCTTTTCAAGTCCTGCTGAATTAATCGGAGTTTTTGATTGCACATAAAAATTAATTCGCAGTCATCAGGGCAACAAGTATTTTGTTGGAAGAATCCTAAGGTCGCGAACTTTCCGAAACTGAAAGCAGCTACTCTCTTTCCTCTCTCCACAATTCCCTCAAGGGAATGGAACTAGGCATTAAAAGCCTAGTAGGAAACCAGGAAGTACTTTCTTATTCTCATCTTTGCTGCTGTATGCTCCTCTGCTTCATTTCACTGTATACCTGGAACGTCTTCAGCAGTGCTCAGCGGCCCCACAAATCCTTACTTTGACGTGGGTTCTTCAGTTCAGGTCATACAAAGGCGTGAACTGCTTCTTTCTTCCTACTCTCTAGAATTGCATCAGAGGGAAGTTTCTTTTACTTCTTGGAGCACACCATGCTCTTTCCATCACAGCCTTTGCCATAGAATGTTCTGCCTTTCCCCATTCAGCAACCACCTTTTACATATGGAAAAACCAAGCCTTTCAGAGGTGTTAAGTAACTTGCACAAGAACACACAACAAATATCCGAGCTGGGATATAACCCTAGGTCATATATGCCTGATTCCAGGGACGTATGCCATCTAGAAATGACTCTTTGGGTGTAATTGACCAAAGAATACATTGTCAGAGACTCATAAGGAGAGTCACTGATTTCAGAGGAACACTTCTTTATGGAGCCATGCATTCATCAACCAAGAATGATTTAGGTTTCTCAGTATTACTAGAACACTGGGCTGAGTAATTGGTAACTAAACAGATATATAATACTAGATCCTAAAAGTCCCTGATTGAAATGGCAGAAATGAGATAATCATCATACACCTACTCTAAATGGCAACCAAGATTTTGAATACATAAAACATTATATATTTGCCAAACAAGTGATATAGTCAATAAATGTAGATCATCATAGGCTATGAAATTCACAAGACACTTCAGAGGAGAGATGGGCCTTTGATTTAGTGATTGGGATTTCATAAATCCATACCCCAAGGATTTTAATGGACTTCATATATAGAAAGAACTACAATGAGAAGAAAACTGCCTGGGGAGCTATTGTAACATATCAACATGTTATAACGTCACATACTGAATAAAGCATATAAGATCTCTGAGTTTAGATTCTTCTAAGAGATGAGAAATACAAAATCTGGAAGAAGAATAGAGTGGAAATGTTTCATCTGAGACTCTTAAACTCTAGAGGAGTCTGTTTCAGAATATAACAACATCCGCATACATCAGTGTCACCTAGAGTTTGTTAAAATATGGATTCTAGATCCTCCTCGGTTGTATTCAACTAATATCTCAGGGGATTGGTCTCAGGAATCCACTGTTTAAATAATCATCTAAGCAGATTATTTTATTTTGACCACTTCTATTCCAAGGGTGCATTTACAAGCCCTAGGAGGCACAGCACACATGAAAAGGTTCATGAAGTCTTGAGCATGTACACCTATTTGTCTAGAGAATGGTCAGTGACTCTCATCAGATGCACAAAAGGGATCTGCAATCCAAAAAAAACAAAAAATGAGAACAACAACAACAAAAACAAAAACAACAGGTTAAGTCTCACCAGAATATAGGAAAGAAGGCCAAGATATTTTAAAGATTGAGAAACAGAATGGTTTCAACATTAAGGTAATAAACATTACCTAGCCCAGGATAGAAGCCCTAAACCATTAGAAGATGGTGGCAATGAGAGAATTTCACTATAGCCTAAAACTTGGAACACTGTATAAGATAAAACAACTTTATTACTTCACTAAACAATTTAATAAATGTTTATGAATGCTTATTTAACATGAGGAAAGTTGTCTCACAACTTTTTCTTAACATTAGTTTTTTTTTTCTTTTTTACTTTTTGTTTGCATCGAATTTCAAGCTTACAAAAAAGTCACAAGAATAGTAACAAAAAATCCTATATGTTCCTTATCCACATTTTCCAATCCATTTTCTTTATAATCTTTGACATTTATGTTTTTTCTAAATCACTTAATGGTAAGTTGGAAACATTGTGCTACTTTACCCTAAAATATTTTGTGTGTATTTTCTAAGAACAAGTATATTCTCTTAGATAACTGCAGCTGAGTTCTCAAAATCAGGAAATTTAACAGTGATATAATACCATTATTTAATTCACAATTCATACTTAAATTCCACCACTAATGTCTTATGTCAAGAATGATCCAAAAGAAAAAAAAGTCAAGAATAGTTAAAATAAACTTCATGAGAATATACAAAAAAATTCAGAAGTTACTAAACGTATAAGAGAAACAAAAGGTTTACTCTTGGGGAAAAGCAAAAGATGATGCAGTCCACTTTTCTCTATAATTCTTAGAGATTTTATTCTATATATAAAGTCAAAATAACTCAGAGTTTTCTGCAAAGTCTCTGGTTTTTCTTTCCAAAATTAGTCAATAGGACACATTAACGTTTCTTAAACAGAAGTGAATGGCACTATGAGACAGATTGCTCTAAGCGGATCATTAGAGTACAAACACAATTAATGGCTAGGCCTACTGGCAAAGTATGCCACTCACTTCCATGAAATAGTGTGTGTCTGTCTAGGGGCAAGAGGCATTTAGCACAGAAAACAGCTATCAGGATTTATTTCCCACTTTAAAAAGTGTTCTTACACTTGCTGCACACACAACTTAAAATCAATGACTGGAAGCAAGAAAGAACTGGATAGCTTCACCAGTTAAGTCACTCCTTTTCCTCAAAGGCAGTAGCAAAATATTAACCTGAATGCATTATCTACACTAGTATGGACATACATACAGATAGCAGCATTAAATAAATATGTAAAATTATTCAATGTGATACAGGTTAAGAAGATTGAGACTTGAGTGGATGCAAAAAACTATTTCAAATATATTTTTAAACTGAAAATTCTGTTTTTAACCAGAGAACTTTACATATTATAGCATTAGCAAGAGAGTCCGGCTTTGGTAATTCCAAAGGTCCCACAATATGGCTTAGTCTGCATCTAACTTCATAATGTAGTCACAGAAGTCGTCACTGTCTCTTAGGCCAAGGACACGTCCATAAAGAGCATACACAGCCTTCGGTAAATAAGTTGAGGTTATTTGTTTCTGGTTTTAAATATGAAATTATTTCAATTTTGACATTCTGTTGTAATTTTCTGTATATCTCAAGTGAAAACTACTGGACCAAGGAGAGATGCCCTATGGTCTCTATGAAAACATTATTTACTCATGCATTCAAAAACTGTGAGTTTATTCATAGAAGTAGTAGTGTCATAACAATCACTATGTGTGTCCATTTTCAGTTCATAAGACTTTAGCATACATAATGTTATGTCATCCTCATACTTACTGATGAAAGGTGTGCTTAAGTGCTAAAGAATAAAAAGTTAAGACGGGCCCATGTACTTAAGAAATTTAAACTTACATGGAGAAATACCCAGCTAGGTGTAATTATTTTAGTGGGAAGAATAATATTTGCCCTTCAGCTTGTTTAGGATATATTATCCCATAGATTTCAGTTGTGTAATTACCTATGTCTCATATAAGCTGTGTCTTATTATTACAGGAAATGTTGATTGTACTTGGAGAACTAGAGCATAAGTATAAAACGAAAAATCGTAGATCAGCAAGATTCAATAATAGTGAGTTTTACTTTCATTTCTCTGAGTATTCAAGTGAAAAATTATGGAAAGATTATAAACAGCCATGAAACAATTTGTAAATAATGTTGAGAGGCACTATAGTTTACTGAGCTGGGAAGATTGGCATCACAGCTTAATTACTGACTGATTTAATGATCTTGGGCAAGTTTTTAATTCTCTAAATCTTAGTTTTCTGATCTGTAAGATGAAGACAAGAATCAGTCTCTCTACTGGATTCTATATAGATTGAACGCTCTATATAAAACACCTAGTATAATTCAATAAATGTTCTCTTTTGTATTTGAATAATTCCATACGGGATTATCTATGTATTTCTAAACACTGTAGGCTCTCTGGACTTGTATTAGAATAAATATTTCTTATAACAGCTGTGTGTTTCTTCAGTAAAGCCTTGTGCTGCAATGATTTGACTGGAAAATGAAGGAGGAAGAGAAAAATGTAATGAAACTCCAGTTTCAGAAGAATATTTGTTGTCTTCAGTTCTATAATCCTGTTATGTATGAGTTTAATACTCCCTCATTATCACTATTAGAAATGAAAACCCTTCCTAAGAATGGCCTCTTTTGAAATTGTAATTAGTAAAAGTGGAATTTTGTTGGAAAGGGTACTAACATAGTTGAGATAATGTCTACTTGCATTGATCTCTTTATTCAAAAGAGTGACAATTATTTTTGAAGGAGTCAGGCTTAACATCTTGAGCAATTCTGTGCACTTGTGACCAGAGAGACCACATCTTAAGAGGCAGCGTTGTGTACAGGGAAATGAGTGAGCTCTGGAGCAGGCTCTCCTACTTTACAAATCTCAGCTCATCCATTTACTTTCGGTGTGATTTTGGACTTACTCCTTAATCATACTCAGCTTTACTTTCTACTCTTTAAACTGGAGATAAAAATACATACTTGTTAGGGCTATTGTAAATATCAGACTGTTATGCAATCGTCAAACACTTGATACATGGATACTAAATCATGTTTCTTAGCTTTATATTTAGCTATTTGTATACAGAACTTTATGACATTGACAAAACCTTTATAGTCATATTTCTACTTTAGATCATTCTTTTTATAGTGGTATTTTCAAAATTATGCTTCTGTTAGATAAAGGCATTGATCCTTCATTAACCAATGGTGGTCTATTTGTTTTCTACTTCAAAATGTGGGGTGGAGAGGTGGTCTCTAGAGCAATGAGAGTGTCTGTACAACTGCTAAACGTTACGAAGGTAAAACTAGGCTACTACCAAACCCATGAGCAGTGACCTCCAGATTTATTTCCCAAAGATAAAACATTTATAGCAGAAGAAAATGGCGTACTTTTTTAATTTACCGGGAAAGGAAAACAAAGTCTCTAAAACATTGATACTTTATAGGTTTTAGATCTATTTACCTACAAAGTTTTATGAGCTAAGAACCCCATCTGCATACTTCCTTCAAACCAGAGCAAATCCAGCCTTTCAGAGTGCTTCCGCACCTAAACCTTCCAGTACCTATCTAAGCATCTAACAATGCCCCCCCTTTTTTTAAAAAAAATATTGCCTTCAACCTCATCTCCCATTAGAACCTTATCTCAATGATTCATTAGCACAGAAGCCAATAGCAGTTTAGTGCTTCATCCCTCCTATTGGTCTTTGCACTTCAACAGAGGTCAAAGGCTGATAATTACATTGAAAGTATGAAGCATAATTTGTAAAAAAATGTCAGGCTTCTGGAGGAAAGAATTCTAGAACATTTTGCAAAAATAAAATCATACTGGACAATTGGTACCAAGCCATTTTTGGGGCATTTTAGCCAATACAGAAAAAAAAGAAAGTGTCTATCAGACATGCTTTTGGCTTATTCAAAATAAAAAGCACATTGAGTCCCAAGAAAAAGGGAGTACAGTTAGTCCTCGCCTAATATTGTCAATAGGTTCTTGGTAACTGTGACTTTAAGCAAAATAAGGTATAACGAAGCTATTATTACATATTTCAAATGTAATAATAAAATGAAGTTGAACAAAACTATGTTGTTAGAGTACTTTTCAATTTAGGTTGCCAATTTCATTGAATAAACAGGGATAAAAATGGGAAAATTGGCTTCACTTTTATCCTCTAAAATGTTAGTCCCCAGGTTATTTTTAGGGAATTACCCTCTTTAATCCCTCAGATGTGTTTCTAGGTATTTTCCCACTTCATACTTGTCACAATCCTGGAAGGCAAGTACTATTATCACCTTCATTTTGTGAAAACTCATAAAAAAAAAGTAGTTTAGGGTGGGGTAAATTTTTTTTTTTTTTTTTTTTTTTTTTTGCTTTGGACATGAGGAATCAAGGCTATTGTATGATGTAGATTTGTATTGAATTCCTGCAGAATTGCTCTTGGGTCTTTTGGCAAAGGATCACACCTGCCATTTGTATTGTAAAGAATTGCATCCATAGGCCACAATCTGTCCACTCTTCCAAAACCTAACCAGATGGGCTGTTAGTAAGTCTGTCCCAGTTTAGAGAACCATTCCAGTGTCTGATATAAAGTGCTTTAATAGTTTTGTTTCATGTATATCAGCCATTGACTGAGCTTTTGGCACACTATGAAGAGCAATTATGTATCTTTCTCATCACTCTCATTATCCATCTGTAAAGAACGCTGTCAATAAACTACATTCCCTGCTGGTTGGGGTCTTTTTTAACCTAACCTCCTGAACTTTACTCTACTCTGCCTAAGGCAAAAAGAGGAGCAGCAAACATCAGCACAAATATCAGGAGGACTTATAAAGTAGTGGTAGAAGAGAGTAGAAAAGACTGAATGACTGGCAAGAGTTCCCTCCCTGTCTTCAGCACTGTTACACTCTTGGAGCTAAACCCTTCAACACCAGATATACTCTCCTTGAGGCTTGTGAAGATAGATTTTTATCATAGAGGTTTCACTTGCCTTTAGACAGACTTCATCATCTTTTGCAGTCTCTCTCCCAAAATTGAAAAGGAGGGAACTTTTGAAGCAGTGAAAACTGATTTATTTTACCACTACTTTCTTTTATTCGTGTCATATAGTTATGACAATTATTTCTTCATGGCTATCAAGAGGTAGTACTTTAGGGTATTTGATAGTGTTTATACTAGCAAAACACATATTAATCTTGCATTATAGTTGTTTTTTAAAATATCAGAAAGAATGACATTTTTAACTTTGAGTATATGTTAATCATATTAATGATCTTTGTTAATTTATTTATCCAGTATATGTACTAAGTATTCTTCAGATCAATGAATTTATAGAAACCTTTATGATAATTCATTGAGGATTACTTCATCATATTAAAATTTTAGTTGCTGCACATTGAATTTTGATTAAGATTTAGTTAACCCAATCTTTGGGTTGTTTTAAGTATTCTAAGCTAGAAGACTTTTCTTTTGCTTGGTTTTTAAGCTTCCATTACAAGTTGTGTTTGCAGTTGGCATTGTTGACATGGAAACTAGTATAAGGATGAACACAGTTAAAGAAATCAAGGGTTAGAGAATGTAAATATAATTGTAAGATTATATATATCCATATTCCCATGGAATTGTGAAATTGCTTTGAGGAGTATATAAAAATAAATTCAAGCAAAAGAAACTTATTCCATGTTAGCACTCTAGATTGACAATTTGCTGATTTCTCCATCTTCCAGTATGGCATGTGATTTTCTGCTCTGTTTTGTAATATGCAAAGTTAATGTGTGATGGAAGGGTACGTTTCTGAAGTCACAGGGCATGGAGGATGGACATATGAGAAACCAAAGGTAGTAATTTAGTATCTCAAATCCCTGCCAATATGCAGACTTTAGTAACAACTCAGCCCAGGTTCCTACTCAATAATTTCCATTCCTCCATTGCCTAAAGCAAATTCTTCTCCACAGAGTGAAGGCACATGTAGCATCCATACAGTGTTATGTTGAGAAATTCTTAATTAAATTACATTAATTCTAATGAATTCAAAATAAAGACATAAAAGAATTTAACATCCTGTTTATGGTCAAATAATGTTTTATAATTTAAATATAATGTAAACTATAATAATAATTTAACTTGTACATTCCATTACAATCTCTGTGGAGAGCCTTTTCCCCAGGCACCTCCCAAATAACTTAGAGCAAAGATTCTCAAATTTTTGTTTACATGGGAAACATCTGGAAGGCTTATCAAAATGTTGATTGCTAGGCCTCACTACCAAAGTTTCTGGTTCAGTGGGTCTGGAGTGAGGCCAAAGAATTTGCATTTCTGACAAGCTCTCCAGTGATGTCTGTGCTGCTAGTCCAGGGACTACACTTGAAGAACCAGTAGCTTAAAGGGCCCTCCATCCTGTTAGGATTGGATTTTCCAACAACCAGCCATTCTGAAAGTTTAAAAATGAGCAGAGAATTTATATAAGGATGTAATAAGACTGGAGTATTGACAGGAAATGCTTTGAATGGCATTTAATATTACTGTTTGTTTCCAGAGACTTGAAAGTTCTTTTCATGGATAGTGCTGCTCTCCTCAGTCAAAGGAGTTAACCACCAGCATCTGTGTGACTAATTGCCATCTGTGCTCTCTGAAACCTTGCTAATAGAAGAGCATGTCAAAGATCTCTAATGAATTTTAAAATGTACCACTTGTGGATGATTTGAGATTATTTTTGTATAAAGGAAATTATAGGCCTCCTGTCTAATACATTAATCAAAAAAATTGAGTGTTATGATTGAGTGATGTGGCATTAAAGTTAGATTAAAAGGTGGAAATAGTCACATAATCAATGTGACTTGTAGCATGTAAAACAAAACAAGATAAACAAACAAACAAAAACTGGTCCGCCTGCTCAGTACCCAAATAATCTATTAACGGTAGTTGAGAAAGGACTAGGCAGTCTGAATATTTTAATTTATAAATCAAATAAATTGTCATTTATAAATCAAAAAAAATCACAACTTCTGACACTGACTTTCTGTGATGGACACTTAACTTCTCAAACACTATTTTCTCATTTCCACAATAAGGGACAATTATGTTGACCTGCCCCATAATTAAGTGAGAATTGGAATAATTGAAAGGAGCTCTTTTTAGAACTTGATTTTTAAAAATAATAGTGAAAATACCTTTTAGTGTACCTTTGTTCAATTTGGTTAACCAATTTACCTGAGAGATCATGCTATGAAACTGGAGTACAATAAAGAGCAATGAAAACAAGAGCTGTGCTTTACGTATAGAAATGCAGAAATAGTGGTATTTGTAAGGCTTTTGCTATTACAGAGAGAATGTAAATTGGATTGTTACTCTAAACACAGACTTAAATTTTGCCTTCACATATATTAACATTCGTTTGATTTTCCAACGACTGTTCTAAATATTTTAGAGTGGTAACCACTGACTTCATCCAAACGTTCGTCATCTTTTCCTTTATTTATTTCTTCATTGAGCAAATACTAGTATCTGGTGTTCTTTTAAACTGTGCATTGACTCAATATTTTAATCAAAGTTGTATATCTCAGATACAAGATGTCCAAATATGAAATTAGAAGAAATAAAGACACATGAAAAGTTACCTGATGTCTATAGGATACATGATTTAAAAATAAATGAAAAAAATAATAATAAATATGTAGTTCTTGTGGTTCTTCAAATGGTTGCTTTGCAGCTACATGAAATGTATATGTATTATTCTATTCTTACATTGCTATAAAGAAATAACTGAGACTGAGTAATTCATAAAGAAAAGAGGTTTAATTAACTCATGGTTCTGCAGGCTATACAAGAAGCATGGTGACTCCTGCTTCTGGGGAAGCCTCAGGAAGTTTCCAAGCATGGCAGAAAGCAAAGGGGGAGCAGGTATTTTACATGGTGGGAGCAGGAACAAGAGGAAGAGAGTGGGGAGGTGCTACACACTTTTAAACAACCAGATCTCACGAGAACTCATCACTATCACTAGAACAGCACCAAGAGGATGGTGCTAAGCCAGTCATGAGAAATCTACACCCATGATCCAATCATCTCCCACTAGGCCTCACCTTCAGCATTGGGGATTACAGTTCAACATAAGATTTGGGTGGAGACAAATATACAAACTGTATCAACATCTTTATTATATCTTTATCATATGTCCAGATGTCATTCATTCATCCATGCATGCATGCAATATGCATTCGTATAAACTCATTTTCAAAAAATCATATGCCTACAGTTGTACACCACAGCATCACTACAGAAGAAATTGAAGACCAAGATTTCTTACAGAAAAAAGCTAAATTCCTTTCTCACAAAATTTTTGATAAAGTTGGTTAAATACTATCAGTATCAGGCTAAATTAGCAACTTGAATGGGAGTAAATCAGATGCCTTAATCAGGTCAAGTATCTTGTGATCAAATAGAATATTAGTATTACGGAACTTAAACTTTAGGAAATTATAGTATGACTTTTCTTTTGTGTTTAACTTATTCTTTAAAGGCTACATGATGAATAATGTATACTGCCAATTATCTGTCAAAGTCCTTTAAGATTATATTACATTTTTGAATAAAATCTATTTTGATAATTAGATAGACAATGATAATTTAGGGCTTATTTATACTATACCATAAAATTTTAAATTTCTCAGAAATATTCCAAGTGCTTATTGAGCATATACTTTGTACAGACATTGTTCTAGGTACTGGTAATGCATAAGTGAGTGTAGTACAGCAATGGGCCTGAAAGTATTCAGGCAGCAACAATCTTTGTTAGAAGTGTACGAAATTTATTTAAACCTGGACTTACCTTTTGAACTAATCAAAGGTACCAGAACATTTTCTGAGCAGTTTTAGACTCTGAGGAAAAGATACAAATATTTCAGAGCTGTAGATAATGATATCTTATATTCTGAAACCTCAAATAAACCATTAGATTACTATGCTTCTTGAATATACTTACCAATTAAATTTTTTGAGGCAAAAAATAACAAAAGTGTTCATCCCTGTTATTAAAACTGAACAGGTCTGTGTCTTCCAAACATGCTACGGCTTTAATCGTTTTAACTCTGAAGATAGCGTTTGCTTTCCCACTAAATCAAACTTACATAATGGAGCACAGAATTCTGCCCTGATGAAATGGGCCTCCATTGAGTAAAGTGCTTCTGTTGTTTATGTTAATCTTTTATAATAGATGTGGACTACTGTTTTGTTTTAGAAGCTTATATGCAAGGCTATCCCTAGACAGCATTTTGAAGTGGGCAAAATTTATGTTGATTGTGATCTTTCTAGAACCAGTCAGTTATTTGCTAAAGATGGCTGCTAATTTTTAATTTGTCATCTTTACTCAGAGGTCCTAAGGCAAACTGAAATTTAAAATTATTACTCAAAATCACAAAACTAGTACAAAATAATTTAAGCAATTAAATTTCAAGCATTATTTTTATAAGTTTGTAGCATTTATAGTATGGAAGTGATTAAAGTTTAAAACTGTACTAAGCTTTTTGGGACAACTTGCATATAGAAATATAGTCGATATTCAGATATACCATTTAAATATAAATTTGTGCTTTTCAGTGAATAATATATAATATGTATTAACATATAAAAAGTTACATGTCATATATACATTTGTATAAATATATTTACATGTTTATTTTAGAATAATGATATGTACCTATTTCATAAACATAAATATACTATATATATGCAATTCCCTGAAATTCTTCCATTTGCCAAGACACCTATTAGAAAGATGAGAGAAAAAAGAAGATATGTTATTGAGTGAATCTGAAGTTCTATTAAAAACTTTAAAGTTACTTTTCATATATAAACATACCTTATAAAGAAAAATACATTTCATAATCAAATCCAAATTTGAGAGAAAGAGATCAGGTATGAAGAAAAAAATAGACTTTTCCCCAAAAACTGTTTTACTTTATAGTTTTATGTTCTTTGGAACAATTTGGTTCACTTTATATTATGACATAACTAACTTAATGCCATGTATTCATGGAATGGAGTGACTCAAAGCTAGAATTTTGTTATTTTTAATTGATCACAATCTTATGTTGTCACACATAGAGTCTTTCTCCTTTAAAAGAAATTGTTGAAGTCATAAGTAACTATGTTGTTGAATAAACTTCTAAAATTTTGTAGTTAAAAGAATGAGTTAACATATTGGACTATCTATTGAATAAACACAGGATGTCTTTTATTTCTTCTTGCAACAATTTACTGTTTAAATATTATGACCTGCCTTAATGGAATAAAATTTCATAAATTATTACTTTATATTATTTCATATTCTCTAGAATATCTCAAAAGTCTTATTAACATTCTTTAAGACCACACTTAAATAAGTAATCCATATACAATTCTATATGAATCATAATATACATTATAAATTGCAATCTATATTTTTTCCTTTACCTTATCTCTGAGTCAGTATTGGTAATTCTCTGCTTTTTCCCCTTCTTTGCTATACTGTTTGAGTCAGTATTGGTAATTCTCTGCCTTTTTCCCCCTTCTTTGCTGTACTGTTTGAGTCAGTATTGGTAATTCTCTGCCTTTCCCCCTTTCTTTGCTATACTGAGTCAGTATTGGTAATTCTCTGCTTTTTACCCCCTTCTTTGCTATACTGTTCTAGAGAGAATATTGGCCATTTATCTCCAAAGGACAAGTAACAGTGTGATGTATTGGTGAGACAAAAGAATAAATGCCAAAGGAAACGGTATCTCTTCCATGCTCTGTTACTGTTCAGTAGTGTCATCTTGGAGAAAATCACTTTATCACTTAGGGTCCAAGTTTCCTCACTTAAACAAACATACGAACAAACAAAAATGATCCAGTTCACAAAGATGGACTCTAAAGCCCCTTTCTGTATCTTACTGCCCATGAATCATTTTGAAATAGTGGTTTCTAATCTTTATGTTGACTTCCCATTAGAACAGTTTATTGAGAAGTCTTGTAATATCCATTGATTCCAATCACATCTCATCTATTCCTATTTACTATTTTGCATCTCATGACTTTATAAAAATTAAATGTCTACAAGTGACAGTGAAAGCAAAAAGCTTAATAGCAAAGGCTAATAGTGCTCATGTGTTCCACTAGATTTAAACACTGATTCCCATACCTCCTCCTCACAAAAGAGATTTTTTTCCAAGGTCAGTCACTTTTAAATTAACTTAATGTAAAACAAATCTCTTAACTGCATAAAGAACATTAACTGAAGAAAAATATTTAAAGCCATTATTGAAATATGTTACAGTCAAGGCAATCACAATTTAAGAATTAATTCTGCCTATTGTCAATCTGGTTTCTAATTGACTGTCGAACTTTTAAATTGACAAATTTACTGACTTACATCTCTAGACTAACTCTCCATCCTTGATCTCAGTAAATGTGTGAACTGTAGTACTGTTAGCCAGACAGAATACATTGTCCTCTGACAAAGTAGGTTTGAATTGAGTTCAAGGCCCCTCTGCTATGCTCAACATACACACCATGACCTCCTCTGCTTCATATTCTGCTCTCTTCCTTAACCTCAACAGTTCTCTGCCATTGATGGGATAAGTATTTCATGCTGTAAGTTTGAACATTGTACTGAGAAATCCAACCAGGTCACTTCTGAGATAGCCTTCAAGCCCCTAGTAGCCTAGCAACTTCTGTTACACAAAAGCCAGACTCTGCTAAAAAAATTCTTTTTAATAATCAGATAAAAGTATAGCAGGGATCTAGTATTAAAAGGTACTGTTTCTTAACTTTTTTTTGCATTTGTTAAGTGGAAAGATAGGAATGTATAGAACTGAGGGGAGATAGGAATGTTTAAGTGGCTTCTAAAATATTATTATGAAAAAGAAACTATTATCATTTTTTATTTCCCTGAGTCTAGGAAAAGAAAAACTTTTAAGCCTCAAAATTTGGAATTAATGTTTTGACCATAAGACTTTCCCTGTAAGAATAATTCTAATTGTGAAGTATTTTGTATGAATTAGATATTTTCTAAGCATATTGCAGGCATGGATTCTTTAATACTCCAAACAACACAATAAGGTAAGTATTTATATAAGCCCTTTAGTTTTAAAGATGAAGATACTGATGCTTAGAGGTTATGTGACTTGCCCTAAAAACTTTAGTTTTGTATTAGAAACCAACAGGGACACAACATTCACTTTATAGTGTGCTTTGTAATAAGTATCTTTGGGATTAATTTTCTGGGAAAGGTTGTGGAGTCTCATTATCTACTTGAGACAAAGGATTCTAGATACAGATATTTATAAAAATTACACACATATACACATATGTACATTATTTTCATTTTTATCTGTGAGAACAATTACATATGTGAGCCCTCTGTGGGAAGAGAACATAATAAGTATGGAACAACTTGGAATTATATTCGCTTAGTTAGTATTAGAAAGTGTTTTTCTCCTCAAGCAGAAATTAAGCTAATAAATAAAATATATGAGATATAAGAATACTGTTACAATTTGAATATAACTTGGAGAAGAAAATCAGAAATGTGTGTTTTAAAAAACCAAATAGTAAATAAATTGACCAAAACATTGGAGGCATTTAGGGGTGGTGAGACTCTAGCCAACATTTTATTTCTTTATATATTTTTCATTTTACTTAATGAGTAACATTACTACTAGTGTGATGAAACATATTCAAGGATGAAAGTAGGAAATGTAATTATATAGTGTTATAGTCAGAGTCTTAGAGTTACAAATACATTATCTGTAATAATTTCTATAAAGTATGAGCATCCATTAGAGAAACTATTAGGCAGTAATAAGCACATTTGTTAGATTTTGGATCTTAGAAAATCAATGAATTCAAAAGGAAACTTACCTCATTATCAAAATATTAGATATTGGAATTAGATATCAAATGAATAATATAAAATATTAGAAGCTTCTTTATATTGACCTGAATTTTATTTCAATAGCATGGTTTATGCTTATAAAAATAGAAAAAATATCCTGGACTTAAAAAAGCAATCTAAGGTGATGTTTGGCTTATTTACTAGTACTTCTGAAGTGCTACTTGATTCATAGCATAATAAGAACTTACTCGAAGCTTACAGAGATCAATAGAATATGAGTTCTTTTCTCAAAGAACTCTCAGACTAGGTAAAGACATTAGACATATACCTAAATAAAAGTCAGAAGAAATCATTGATTCATTCTGCAAGCAGTACTGAATATCTAGTAGATGACAGGAATACACTAGCAAATAAGACACAGTCTCTGCCTGCAATAACCTCACAGTCCAGGAGAGTAACTAAATAAGAAATGTAGTGATTACAAGAACAATGTATATATGGATTCATTCTTTTATCCCTAGTCTTTTTCAAGGCTTTTATTAAGCACCTTCTGTGTTTCTACCAAAAAACGGGGAGGAGACCGTGAGGGGTACAGAAGCATGTCAAAATCAAGTCCTTATGGAAAGGTATAATATACTATCCAGAATGAAGTAGGCAACTGTTTATACTTGAAACTATTGGAGAGAAAATTCAAAGCAATTTTTCTAGTTTCTAAGTGGTAAGGAGGGAAACAAATTAGCAACCTGATTAATCCAGGAACACATTCATGGATGAAGCGTTCTTGAGTATTCATTTTAACAAATAAATTTTAATTTACCATATTCTATTCTATTCCAAAGTGATCAGTATTGCTTCAAATGCTAATTTAAAACATTAACTTTAATAATGTGGTAGTAGAATCATCTCAATTTTCTTCACCTATTTTCAACAAACTGAAAAAAGCAGAAAGTAATAAGCTAACTAAAAATAAATTGATTGTGCTTCATTCCTTGATTTTTTTTCCCAAAAGGTTTGCCAGTGGCATATCAGAACATGACTTTAAAAAATCATTAACTTAAATACTTGCCTTTTTTCTTAATCATATATATCTTCATACTAACATGAGAGGAACTGTACAAAACAAGAGAGCATGATGGAATTGAAGGAAGCCTGGAGCACAGATGGCATGCTGGGCTTTTCCTGACTATGCCTTGAACTGGCTTTGTGATCTCGTAAAGACTACTCAGTTCTTTTTGACTCATTTCACTTAGATTCAAAATGGGAAGATTTGAAGGAAACTGTAGAAATAATTTTACCCTGCAATTCTGAAATACTTTATTTTTATAAGGCAAATTCTTGACACCTAAAAATTTACATGAAAAGGATATGGTAGGTAGATGGATAGATAGACAGGTAGGTAGGTGAACACACCTATGTGCAAGTACACTCAGCCCCCAGTTCTGAAAGCCCTTGAAGGACCTAGAGGGCCAAAAATAAAGGAGATATAGATATGCTTCCTGTCCACGGAGTATCCAAAGCAAACAATCACATAATATTCGATTCAGTTAATGATGATAAATCTTGACTAGAAAAGAGAAATAGTTTCAAATATCTTACAAATTGATGTCGGTATCAGCATTGAGATATTTAAAGCTATTTTCTTTATATCTTTGCTAGATTTATCACCTAAAAAATTGGATACTCTATTTTAAGTTGATAAACTTAAAATGGCTTTTCCATGATGTGAGTGATATGCCTCATGCTGTGTTTAAAAAAATAAATAAATCCCTGCTCAGACACACATGCAAACATACACAAATTGTTTCATTTACATATTTATAATTATGGAAGTTATCTTTGAATAATTGTTCAAAAAATAAAACAAAATATTGGGGAAAGGGAAACAATTCACTGAAGTTAAGAGCATTCAGAAATTTGTTGGTAATTTTCAGATTTCTCCAAAATGATGCTATAAAGCAAGAGTTTGACCACATAACAAAAGTTAGCAATCAAAATGTTGTATCTCTTGGGATTTTGATAAAGAGAAAGAATTATTTAATACTTAATGCAGATTTGAATTATTTAATAAAGTATTTAATAGATATGTAATGGAATAGAATAGTATTAATAGATATGTAATAGGTATGGCAATATCTATGCATCTTCATATCATTGATTCTGCACAGTTCTGAATGAGAAAGAGTCCCCAGGAATGAATTATATGGATACAAAAAGAGTGGTTTGGAATTATGTGGCTATGAAAAGAAGAGTTTAGAAAAATAAAATCTAGAATCTAGGATGAAAACTAAAGGGATCTTATAGCCCTGTAATGTTTACTTATCAGCAGCAGACTCTCCCCCTAGCTTCCTGAATTAGAGGATGTACTTTCTTGGTACATTTATTTTTTGTGGTTAGAGAAAAATATATATTTGGGAAATATGAATGTACTCACTTTAATACATGGCTAATTTCTTTGTATCTATAAAAATGAGGTTGTTCCTACTTGCCAGTAGGATCTGGACAGTATACTATTTCTCATGCATAGAAGAGGTGGCCAACTGCTACTATACCAGACATACCTTCCTACCAAGTGCCTTTGTATCCAGTGACCTCTGTGGCCTGGGCCACTGAACAGAGGTACGGTTCACCCAGGCTGGCCCCAACTTTAGCTTTACTGGCAACAAATTGATCAATTGGAATTTGGACATACTAGAACTTATAGTCCCTAGAGCTATTTACTAAATAAGATCTTAATGTGACAAATTGTTGGAATTTTTTTTTTTTTTTAATAACATTAGATGTACCAGGTGAAGGGTTTGGACCTTTCACTGGCTGTGAAACATAGGGAAGGAAATATGTCACCTACACAGACAGCCAACTGAGAAACACCAAATATTTTATAGCCATGGTTTCCTAATAAAATCCCTAATTTGCAGAAAGTCATGGTAACCTTTCTCGAATTACACATATTTGTTGCTAATGGTATCCAACACCATTTAAAGTGGCCCTATAAAAGTATAAATCTAAAACACTCACCAAAATTTTGCCCTTGTTTCTTTACATTCAATAGAACTCAAAGTAAAAGAGTTCATCAAAAAATTGGCCCCACTTTCAGGTAGGAAGTGCATCACGTAGCATTTAAAATAAATAAAAATCAGGCAATTTCTATAGAAGAAATCTGCATTTCTTGTCAGAATATTTGTAGCTATAGTTAGCTCTCTCCAAGGTAAATAAGCTAATTTTTGTAGAGTTGATGTTTTTCTCTTTTTTATAGCTATACATGGAATTATTATGAATTAAGTAGGGTGGGAGGAATGCTATATCTTTGCAAGAAATAAAATAAATTTTCTAAATTCAGCAACATTTACTTATACAAATAAAAACAGGACAGTAAGGAACAATGAGGACTGTAAAAAATAGTCAACAATGCTTCTTCTGATGCAACAAATGGAAAATATTCCATTTACTCTCTTAATGATTAAATCATGGTATAACTGAAATGCAGGGAAAACAGTTAGGTAAAATGCCACACATATTGTTTACACATTTCCTGTCAAGAAAGTGAAAACTAACTAATTGAACGAAGTCCTCATACACCGGTAATCTCATTTCCCACCATCAGGTTGAATGGCATTTACTTCCTCCTTGTGAACTCATTTGGCAATTCCGATTCAGGGTCTATCTTCATCTCACTTTCCTTTATTAATATCTACCAGCTATTTTCATCTTTTGCATATTCCATTATTTCTGCTTGAGAAACTGAAAGTAATATTTGCAACTCTGATATTTTCAACAAATGAGAAATAGTTGCTTCTTCTTCAAAATAACAGTAATTTATTCTATATTTATGAATACATTTTGAAAATGTTTATATTTGAAGATAGACTGTATCAGTTTATTTTCATACCGCTATAAAGAACTTCCCAAGACTGGGTAATTTATAAAGGAAAGAGGTTTAATTGACTCATTGTTCCACATGGCTGGGGAGGCCGCAGGAAACCTACAATCATAGTCAAAGGTAAAGGGGAAGCAAGGAACTTCTTCACATGGCAGCAGGAGAGAGAAGGGTGAGCGAGTCTAGGGGAACTGTCCTTTAAACGTCAGCTCTTATGAGACTTATTCACTGTCACGAGTATAGCATGGGGAAAATCGCCCCCATGATTTAATCACCTCCCACCAGGTCTCTCCCTTAACCTGGGGATAATAATTCAAAATGAGATTTGGGTGGGACACAGAGCCTAACCATATCACAGACTATATTGTAACAGAATGGAATTTGAAAATGTCTTTCAAAAGTATTTTAATAATAATATAAATAATGATAATGCTCAACATATTTATTAAATACTATGTGCTGAGGACTGTTAAACATTTTATATGTATTAATCTACCTAATTCACCAACTTCCCTATAATATAAAGATGGACTATCATTTACCTCATTGTACAAAAGAGTAAATTGAGGCTAAGAGTGGTTAAGTAACTTTCCTAGGGTCACCCTACTAATAAATGAGAGAGCCTGTAAGTAAATTTAGATAGTTGAATCCTAGAATCACTACTCTATAAAATTATTTTAATTAAACTATCATATTGATGCTACATATCAGTTTTCATTTAAGTTATGTTAAGCTAACCAGATAATTATGGCAATATAAGGAATTCTAGATATATGACAAACAAATTTATAGAATTTAAATTCACACAACAAAAAAAAAAAAAACAGGAGAAAACATTAGTATGTATGAGTGAAGACTGAACATCTTTAAAGTCTATAAGTTTAAAAAAGCCTTCATGTAAAAACTCTTAAAAAATAGAAGATTATATACAGTGGTGTTAATAAGCATAATTCACAACTCAGCATGGCTTAAGCTTTTTATTACATAATTAACATGATCATTATGTAAGAGTTGAATAATACAAAAGATTTAGATAAAAAACTTTTTCTCTCAATCGTACAGCTCAACTCCTCAGAGGAACACTTTAAATTGTTTCTTTTTTATCATTACAAATATATTTTGGTAAACATAAATGTATGTCTATTAGAAACACAAATTGCATAAAACTATAAATATTAATATATACTTTATTTTTAACTTAACAATGCCCCTTGAAGGTCTTTCCGTATTATCCCATAGATTTTGATCTCATTCTTTTTAATAGTTATATAATATTCTATTTCATTTATGAAAAAATCAGTATTCTAGATTGTTTCTAGTTTTTTGCTGTTTCTAAAACTGCTGCAATAAACATCTCTGTATACTCTCCACATCCTGGTATAGTTCTAGTAAATTCATAGGAATGATTGGGTNTTGAATAATACAAAAGATTTAGATAAAAAACTTTTTCTCTCAATCGTACAGCTCAACTCCTCAGAGGAACACTTTAAATTGTTTCTTTTTTATCATTACAAATATATTTTGGTAAACATAAATGTATGTCTATTAGAAACACAAATTGCATAAAACTATAAATATTAATATATACTTTATTTTAACTTAACAATGCCCCTTGAAGGTCTTTCCGTATTATCCCATAGATTTTGATCTCATTCTTTTAATAGTTATATAATATTCTATTTCATTTATGAAAAAATCAGTATTCTAGATTGTTTCTAGTTTTTTGCTGTTTCTAAAACTGCTGCAATAAACATCTCTGTATACTCTCCACATCCTGGTATAGTTCTAGTAAATTCATAGGAATGATTGGGTTTCATTATTTTGTAGATATTGCCCTTCAAAAAGATTGTATCTCTATGCTCCCACCAATAATGCAGAAGTGCATTTTTCTTCATATAAACACCAATGTTGGACAATAGAAGAGAGTTTAGTCTTTGCTAAGCTAACAGGTGGGAAAACTCATGACATTAATTTGCACATATGTAAATATGAATAGAATTATTAAAATAAAGTCAAGTATTTATGAGTAGAGTTTTCTCATATTTGAATAGGTCATTTGTACTTTTGTTGTTCATTTTATTGAGTTTTCATCTTATTGATTTGTTATTTGTTTTTATACGGACTTTAGACCTACTTTCTGTCACATATGTTGTGAATGTTTTTCCCAGTTCTTGATTTTTTTACATTTTGGAGTGTGTGTGTGTGTGTGTGTGGTGAGGAGGGGGGTCTTGTAAATAAATTTTAAATTCCTATCTTGCTAGAATTATTAATTTTGGCTTTTATGCCTCCTAAATTTGATGTCACCCTTGGAAGTTCTTTTTCTATTCTGTGTTTAAAAAATACATATATTTTTATCCACTGTTCTCAATGTTTCATGTTTTTACATTTACTTGTTTTATCCATCTGAAATTTATTTAGAAGTAGGAACTGAAGAAGAAACCCATTTTTTTCCCAAAGGCTTTGCTGTTGTTCCAGGGCCATTTATTAAATAACCCATCTTGTCCCTACCAATATAAAATGTCACCTTTCCCTATAATAAATTCCTAAGGGGAGTTGGACTTATTTCTGGATTCTCTGTTTAGTTATATTGAACTAATCTCTTTCAAAGTTCTCCTTCTATCAATGCTTCACTCAACGAGATTTCCTTATCTTGGATTGAAAAGGTATCCTCATCACAACCAAGAGATAGAAAGAAATCCTAAGAGGTCAATGAGCCACACTGTCTTCACAGTAACTATACACAAAGAAGTTCAGTGTGTTTTGTTTCTTTTTTAATATTTCAGATCCTTAAAGTTTTGATAGCTTGAATGTAAGAATAATAAGAATAATTAAAGTTTTGTTTTTCTTTCCGTATAGTTCACCTGCTTTTACTTTTCCGTTATGTAATCTTCAAGAATTCTAAGCAGATAGCAGCACTGTTATGGATTCTAATGCTATATTTAAAAGGCCTTTTGCAAAAATAGGCGTAGTAATAATTTATGGAAACAAATCATTGCTAGTTCATAATATATGATTATTTAATCTTTCCAACTATGTGAAGAAGCATTGTTAATATCATCTACATTTATAGGGTGAAATTCTGTCTCAGAAATGCAAGTCATTAGCACAAGGCCATATGGCTAGCAAATTAAAAAGAAAAAAAGATCTCAAATCAAACTCTGATTTTTTTATAGTAATCCAAAGTTCTTTCCACTACTTCAGATTTCCTGAGGTTAGAAGCATTTTTAAAGTTTGGGCTTTGTGCCTGGCACTGTGATAGGTATTGAGTGGTAAAAACATCTTCTGTTCTCACTCCCTATGTTAAGATGGAATTACTTCTGAAGTCCATAATAGACTAGGCAGAAGCAAAACTGTGAAATTAGTGGTTAATCATGACATCCTCCTTGCAACCTTATGATACCTGCTTTTCAATGCCTAGCCATTTTATACTCTCATGGTTCTAATGTGCTAAAAGCCACTCCAATGTCCTAACCAAGTCTATCTTCCTTCGACTTACTCTTACGTGCTAAACCATAATTTCTTTTCACTTTCAACACTATAAATTTACAGCTCTGGATCTTAAAGTGGTCTCCTAAAAACCCATGATAATTTAAGAGTGGTGCAACATCATCCTCTCTTCTGGGCCATTTATACTTTATGGAGGACTTCTGATACTCTATTATTACTTTCTAATTATTAAAGAAATATATAGATCATTTTGGAAAATAAGTAGCATTATGGGAAAACTTCATCCATCATCTTATAATTAGAGATAATCTTTGTGTATGTACATGTAACATACTTTTTGACTCTCTTTGACGTGCATGTATTTATTCTTTGAAGGATTCTACTGACCATAATGGCTCATAGCCCCTTTTTTGTTTTTTATTTTAGGATATGTTTACAATATCTTTCCATGATACTGAATTCTCTTCCAACATAATTTTAAATTGCTGCATAGCAATCCACAATGTGTCCATCTCCTTGTTGTGAGACATTAGGTTGTTTTCATTGTTTGGTGTAATGATACTAGCCCCAAGGTTAGTATCCTTGCAGCAAAATCTTTATCCATATATGATTATTTCCTTAGAATAAATTCTGAGCAGTGAATTCATGAATCAATGTGAACACAAAATTTTGAAGCTTTGTGAAATAACAGCCTAAAGAAACAACTTCCTAGTGGGGCATTCTAAGTCATTCTAGTGGGTGCACCATAGTTTCTTGGATCACATCACAACAATCATCCAACTGTGCCATCTATTTATGCCAACTATTTGCTTACAAGTTTGGGATTATCATGGTTTTGAAGAGCCAAATTAAAACCATTTTATATGTGTAACAGAGGGTGATGCTCAACCTTTTACATTTTTTGAGGAAAATTTTAAGGTGAGATATAAAAGAAAAGATAGGACTCTGGGATATGGTCATACTGATTTTGAATAATAATGGAAATTATACACACACATTATTTTATGTATCACTATAAAGAAAATAAAGTTCAATTATACTATGACTCAATGCTTTCTTATTGTTTTAATTTTATTTTATGATTATTGAAAGAATTATTTTAGATCCATTTATAGATAGGTTTTATAATATATCAGTCTTGTGGAAACATTGAAATAAAATAAATAGATAAAAGCAAAATTGCTTAATGCACCCTAAAACTTCACATTCAGATTTTGACATTTCTTAAATCACTTTTGACTCAAAATTGTCCATGTCCATATTTTCTACTCAGCTTTGAATTCTGAAGCTCATTCTACAAATATGAATGTGCATTGGTAAGAAAGGACAGACAACTTTGTCGTGACTGCCTTCTGACTGACAGCAATTATAAGATCCAAATCTACTTTTGAGATACTCAGTTGTGAAAAATGTGCAAATGGTGTATGTGTACATATTTCATTAGAATCAATCAAACAAGAGTGTAGCAAAGAAAACATATAATATAAGCAGATATATTTGAGAAACATAAATACCAAAATAATAACAGCTAAAGTAATACTATTCATAAAAATCACAATGATATATTTTATTTGTGCCATTGATCGTTACTAATCAGATGAGATTTTCCAAGCATGCATGCATTTTTGGTCAAAATAGAAGGTCCCTGCTTTGACACACCTCCTTTGCTACAAACACACCGAGTCAGGGAGATAGCAACAGATGATGCCTAGCAGTTCATCTCCCATAGGGTAATAACTTCATGCTGTTTGCTTCAGAACTCCTACAAATTTTCTGCTAATAAGTATTTTTTCCAAATACAAGAATTCATATGTTAGAAGTTTTTTTAGTCTTCCTTATAGCCATCCTTGAGAATGGCTTGAAAGAAAGTGATTTACAATTATAAGAATCATGAATTGATCAGTGTAATTCAATTTGCCAAAATGTATTTATCTAGAAGGTATGAAGAAAAAGGATTTTCTACTGATGTCAGAAACACTTGAAGATGTATTTGAATCCAGAAGAAAAACATGTTCATGTTTTTAGAAAGAACATAGATGTTGCTGGAATCCACATGGCCTTGAAATATAATTAAGTGAGTGGTACAGTTTTAAGTTGCATGCGCATGAGATTACCTTTTCCATTAGATTTCTAAAAGTATTTCTGAATAACCTAGATTCACTACTTATTTGCTCTGCTATCATTCTTAATGGCTCAAATGCAGTGGCAAACTATTGTCTCCGAATAATAGAACTTTTAGGATTATCTATTGGTTAATTGGCTGCATTCTTACAGAAAGAGAAAATAAAATGTATTGGGAAACTGATGCAGTACCTTTAAAATATGCACGTGAAATCAAGTACCCCAAATCAGAACATTCTTAATGTTTTCAATAAGTAATTATTTTGAGTGCATTAGTACATTCACAGACATGATGCTGAATATAAGAAATTAAATTACTTTAGATTTGGTATCAATAATAGAGTGGTGTCAACTTTTGTGAGCTGCCATAATTCAGATTAGATTCTTATGTTAATAATATTGCATTATTATATTGAAAGTTTTAATTGTTTCTGATAATTTTATATTCATAACAACAAATTATTTATCTTGAAGTATTGAAGCACTAACTGGAATTCCTCAGCACAGATCCTCTTCATACTTAGAGCTCAATATGAGCCCTTTACAAAAGTATTATAGCTACAAATGCTTAAAAGACTATAAATATGTGGCCAACCTCAGATTCAAAGGTGTCAATTATTACATATTATATAGTATTTTTTTCTTTTCTGTTATAGCATATAGTAACCAAAATTGCACATGCAAAAATAAATTATTTTCTATTTCTTTGATGGTAAGGTTACCTCTTAATTGAGCATAGGAGTTATATTCAGGCTATTTCAGTACGTAGACTAAAAATTCACCATCTTAGCCCACCTTGTCCTTTGCTTTGTGCAGAGTATAGTAAGTGCTCTGAGGGTGAATGAAATTGTGATAAGCAAAGTTCTAATAATTGATTCAAACATAGAATGTCACTCTCTGTGTCCAGCCTGTGATTTGAGGGAAAATGCTGCTCTACAAGTGTTTGTCTCTCAGATCTCCAAAGCACATTGACCAAAAGATTTGAAGCATTCTTCATGGTTGTTCAATGTGGCGACCATGACGTGAAAGAGTTTTGGAATATTGTAGCATGAGAAGGGAGGAGAGGGGATTTTAATTTCCTTCCTTTGCTTCTGTGTGGGTGAAAACCATTCCATAATTACCTTTTATTTTGAGTGTTTATGGTTATCTTCTGTGTCTTTTCCTGCTCTAAGCCCTTATGTCAGCAAAGAAAAGGGAAGAGAGGAATAAGCCATTCTACTTCCTGTTTACCCTCATAACACCAAGTGTAAGTCTATTTCTTACTAAAGTTACAAAAGAAAATTGTAGCCACAAACTTCCAGAAACGGCCCTCAGGATGTTAAAAAATGGAGAAACTTCTATAAATTCCTCTAGGCCTATATTTGGTTTTAAATTAAGACTTTTACAAATAAGGAAAGGCTAATTTGCTATGTTTATTTCCTTTGTTGGTAAATACAGAGTATGTTAAAGATATCTGACCAGACCTAATGACTTCAAAATTAGACCTGAAGGGGGTCTCAAGCACATCATAGAGGCTGCACAATGGGGCAAAAAAAATGGCTTTCAACTGGCAAGATTTGGGTTCTAGTTTTTACTTTAGCACTTATTAATTGGATAAAAATGCAAATTCCTTGGTCTCCTTGTCTTATATCTAGCCTGTATAGATGGTAAACCACGAGCAAGTTCCTTCTATTTTTTTGAGAAGGAGTCTCACTCTGTTGCCCAGGCTGGAGAGCAGTGGCATGATCTTGGCTCACTAAAACCTCCACCTCCTGGGTTCAAGATATTCTCCTGCCTCAACCTTCCCAGTAACTGGGATTACAAGTGCGTGCCACCACGCCAGGTGAATTTTTTGTATTTTTAGTAGAAATGGGGTTTCACCATGTTGTCCAGGCTGCTGTTGAACTCCTGACCTCAAGTGATCCATCTGCCTCGGCCTCCCAAAGTGCTGGATTACAGGCATGAGCCATTTGCTGCCTCTATTAAGGGTTGTTGTGAAGTATAAGATCACGTATGTGGAAGTCAACTGCAAATTATGACATGGTATAAGATTCAAAGATTCAGAACGATGCACTCACAGGGATACTAATCTTCATACAAATTCTGCTCAGACCTTTCTGGTCTCTCGGTTTGGGCCATCTACTCTTGCTACGTAAGGAGACTGACACTGATACAAACAAACAGGCTAATAACTCTGCAGAAATATTAGGCCTTTAAAGTTAAAATTTCATTGTAACATACAATTACCAAGAAGATTTTCACCCTTCCTCTTACATAAAGTGTTAACAGTTTATTCTCATTATGTGGAAGGTGGACATAACTCCTATAAAATAGGTCCCCTTTGTCTCACCACAACTGGAACTTACTAAACTTACTAATTCTTTTATTAGGTGAGTATCACAGCATAAATAATCCAGTCAGCAAACTGGAGAAGATTAGATCTATAGGAAGTCAATCTCATTTTCTCTGTTTNTCAAAATAGAAGGTCCCTGCTTTGACACACCTCCTTTGCTACAAACACACCGAGTCAGGGAGATAGCAACAGATGATGCCTAGCAGTTCATCTCCCATAGGGTAATAACTTCATGCTGTTTGCTTCAGAACTCCTACAAATTTTCTGCTAATAAGTATTTTTTCCAAATACAAGAATTCATATGTTAGAAGTTTTTTTAGTCTTCCTTATAGCCATCCTTGAGAATGGCTTGAAAGAAAGTGATTTACAATTATAAGAATCATGAATTGATCAGTGTAATTCAATTTGCCAAAATGTATTTATCTAGAAGGTATGAAGAAAAGGATTTTCTACTGATGTCAGAAACACTTGAAGATGTATTTGAATCCAGAAGAAAACATGTTCATGTTTTAGAAAGAACATAGATGTTGCTGGAATCCACATGGCCTTGAAATATAATTAAGTGAGTGGTACAGTTTTAAGTTGCATGCGCATGAGATTACCTTTTCCATTAGATTTCTAAAAGTATTTCTGAATAACCTAGATTCACTACTTATTTGCTCTGCTATCATTCTTAATGGCTCAAATGCAGTGGCAAACTATTGTCTCCGAATAATAGAACTTTTAGGATTATCTATTGGTTAATTGGCTGCATTCTTACAGAAAGAGAAAATAAAATGTATTGGGAAACTGATGCAGTACCTTTAAAATATGCACGTGAAATCAAGTACCCCAAATCAGAACATTCTTAATGTTTTCAATAAGTAATTATTTTGAGTGCATTAGTACATTCACAGACATGATGCTGAATATAAGAAATTAAATTACTTTAGATTTGGTATCAATAATAGAGTGGTGTCAACTTTTGTGAGCTGCCATAATTCAGATTAGATTCTTATGTTAATAATATTGCATTATTATATTGAAAGTTTTAATTGTTTCTGATAATTTTATATTCATAACAACAAATTATTTATCTTGAAGTATTGAAGCACTAACTGGAATTCCTCAGCACAGATCCTCTTCATACTTAGAGCTCAATATGAGCCCTTTACAAAAGTATTATAGCTACAAATGCTTAAAAGACTATAAATATGTGGCCAACCTCAGATTCAAAGGTGTCAATTATTACATATTATATAGTATTTTTTTCTTTTCTGTTATAGCATATAGTAACCAAAATTGCACATGCAAAATAAATTATTTTCTATTTCTTTGATGGTAAGGTTACCTCTTAATTGAGCATAGGAGTTATATTCAGGCTATTTCAGTACGTAGACTAAAATTCACCATCTTAGCCCACCTTGTCCTTTGCTTTGTGCAGAGTATAGTAAGTGCTCTGAGGGTGAATGAAATTGTGATAAGCAAAGTTCTAATAATTGATTCAAACATAGAATGTCACTCTCTGTGTCCAGCCTGTGATTTGAGGGAAAATGCTGCTCTACAAGTGTTTGTCTCTCAGATCTCCAAAGCACATTGACCAAAAGATTTGAAGCATTCTTCATGGTTGTTCAATGTGGCGACCATGACGTGAAAGAGTTTTGGAATATTGTAGCATGAGAAGGGAGGAGAGGGGATTTTAATTTCCTTCCTTTGCTTCTGTGTGGGTGAAAACCATTCCATAATTACCTTTTATTTTGAGTGTTTATGGTTATCTTCTGTGTCTTTTCCTGCTCTAAGCCCTTATGTCAGCAAAGAAAAGGGAAGAGAGGAATAAGCCATTCTACTTCCTGTTTACCCTCATAACACCAAGTGTAAGTCTATTTCTTACTAAAGTTACAAAAGAAAATTGTAGCCACAAACTTCCAGAAACGGCCCTCAGGATGTTAAAAAATGGAGAAACTTCTATAAATTCCTCTAGGCCTATATTTGGTTTTAAATTAAGACTTTTACAAATAAGGAAAGGCTAATTTGCTATGTTTATTTCCTTTGTTGGTAAATACAGAGTATGTTAAAGATATCTGACCAGACCTAATGACTTCAAAATTAGACCTGAAGGGGTCTCAAGCACATCATAGAGGCTGCACAATGGGGCAAAAAAAATGGCTTTCAACTGGCAAGATTTGGGTTCTAGTTTTACTTTAGCACTTATTAATTGGATAAAATGCAAATTCCTTGGTCTCCTTGTCTTATATCTAGCCTGTATAGATGGTAAACCACGAGCAAGTTCCTTCTATTTTTTTGAGAAGGAGTCTCACTCTGTTGCCCAGGCTGGAGAGCAGTGGCATGATCTTGGCTCACTAAAACCTCCACCTCCTGGGTTCAAGATATTCTCCTGCCTCAACCTTCCCAGTAACTGGGATTACAAGTGCGTGCCACCACGCCAGGTGAATTTTTTGTATTTTAGTAGAAATGGGGTTTCACCATGTTGTCCAGGCTGCTGTTGAACTCCTGACCTCAAGTGATCCATCTGCCTCGGCCTCCCAAAGTGCTGGATTACAGGCATGAGCCATTTGCTGCCTCTATTAAGGGTTGTTGTGAAGTATAAGATCACGTATGTGGAAGTCAACTGCAAATTATGACATGGTATAAGATTCAAAGATTCAGAACGATGCACTCACAGGGATACTAATCTTCATACAAATTCTGCTCAGACCTTTCTGGTCTCTCGGTTTGGGCCATCTACTCTTGCTACGTAAGGAGACTGACACTGATACAAACAAACAGGCTAATAACTCTGCAGAAATATTAGGCCTTTAAAGTTAAAATTTCATTGTAACATACAATTACCAAGAAGATTTTCACCCTTCCTCTTACATAAAGTGTTAACAGTTTATTCTCATTATGTGGAAGGTGGACATAACTCCTATAAAATAGGTCCCCTTTGTCTCACCACAACTGGAACTTACTAAACTTACTAATTCTTTTATTAGGTGAGTATCACAGCATAAATAATCCAGTCAGCAAACTGGAGAAGATTAGATCTATAGGAAGTCAATCTCATTTTCTCTGTTTTCAAGGCAAATGAAATCTCTTGTACTTTATTTTCAATGACTAAGATAGTAAGCTAGTTTTGTGGGTAGAGGTCAAGTGCAATTTGATAAGGATGTTAGTCTCAAAACATATTAAAGATCGGGATATCATATAAAAGATTAGGATGAAGTTTCTTGAGCTGTTATAAAAACTAGAGGATGTCAAGTTTCAAAGGACCTTAGATATCAGCTAATAAAACTTTTTCATTTTATGGATGGGAAACTAGAGTGATATATTGATTGGCCTAAGATGATATGGATACAGTGAGCAGTAAAAGTAGGACAAGAGTATGGGTCAATATGACTTGAATATTATTTGCAATTGCAGTAATTGTATACAGTCTTTAAGTTTTGTTCTAATTTTAGTTATAAATGTTGTTTCATAGGTACTTAGGGCATTCCCTAAAACTCTTTCCCCATCTCCTCAGGATGCAGAGCTGGTTCTATATATGGATGATATACTCAAAGGAAGCTTTCAATAGAGAGGGTAAAGAAGAGAGATGGGATTTCATCATTTCTTTAATCTGAAAGCTGTTTGTTCATTTGCATTCAGGATATCTAGGGCAACATGCCTTAATGTGATGCTCCCAGGACATAGCACATCAATTACTCCTTCTTCTCTTCTTAATATCTTTGTGCCTCATTTTTTATCTGTAACATGGGGTGACAACAGTACCTACCCTATCCATTATGGTGAGAATTAAATGAGACGACATATGTAAAGCATTTTGAAAATTATTGATACTTAGTGCTAATAATATTAGCTCTTATTATTGCTATTGTTATTTTTATTTACTAAACCCTATCATCGGTGCTGGTGAGATGCAGTTTTTAAGCTATGAAGGCTAGTAACAGGGCACAGGAAAAAAACCTGGCCAAATAGCCTCAATATAACAGTCAAGATTACTCAAAAAGACCAGTTTCAGAGCTGAATAATTTTAAGATTCTTTGAAAATTATTCCTTATAATTATAATGTGGAAAAAATGGTGTAGAGGATAGTACGTGTATGAACAGAACAATTTTTTTTTTTTTAATTTTAGAGGTTAAAATTTGGTCATGAAAGAAAAAATGTTTACCAGGAATGTGCAAAAACAACCCCGTAAATGTTTGACCCTCTCCTAAGAATCTTGTTGTACAAGAAGATAAAGGTTATTATCTTCATTCTATAAGCTTTTAAAGACTTTCTACCTGTCTGATTCTTGACCCTCCCTCTGACTTATTAGGCCTTCTCGAGGCTACTTTCTTAAATTACAGTTTATGCTGAAGGAGAAAAGGAGCAGGCCTAGGTCACAATAAAATAAATATCTATATATTTTTTGGAAATGAAATAAATATATATTTATTTGTAAGTGAAGTAAATATCTATATATTTATTTGTAAATGAAATAAATATGTTTATTTGTAAATAAAAACAAATATCTATATATTTATTTGTAAATTAAAACAAATAACTACATATTAAATACTTATTGCATGTCAACTGTTTTATGGACCTAACCTCCTTGAAGATCACATTAACACTGCAAGAGGGGCATTACAATCTCCATTTTTCAAATGAGAAAATGGAGTCTCAAAAAATTCACTTTCCCAGGGTCACACAACTTGTAAAGACCATAGCAGGAACTCAACGGCAGCTTACTCTCTCCACGATGCCATCTGCAAAGTTTAAGTGGTTTTATTGAAAAACCAACCTTCTAGAAAACATTACCTTTTATAATACATACAGAAACATTAAGAATGAAACATGGGACCACAACTCAAATAAATGAAAATATAAAAGAGAAGAAATAGCTTTTTAAACCAGCTAGTCTATGAGAAAGCAGTGGTTCTATACTGTAGTATTTAATAAGGTATCCTAGTAAATAAACCTATATATACTTCTTTTAATAGCATATATTATTAGAAAGATGTTTTTCATTTAAAACATTTATTACATAAATGATCTTCCTTTAAAATAATTTTTTTCACATTCTATGTGGAACATTTGGGGCTGCCAATTGTCATTTGGGATTACTCATAGGTATTCCCAATTTCCTTTGAAGCCAGTATTACATTAAGACCATGCTAGAAGTGCACTGAGAGACAAAGCAGTCAGGATTCACACGGAAGCGGCGTTTCCAGGCTTTCTAGAGTGTAGAACAGTGTGGAAACAGCAGCTCTATGTCTGTTTTTGGGCAATGGACATGTATTAGGAGAATGTTAACAGTTATTCCTAGCCTTCATGGGGTCTGTGGTTTACCTTAAATATTTTGTTTTGTTATATAACAGGCTTTACTGTCTTACTAATTAGATGCCAGCTCCTAAATACGATAATCATTTGTTGGAAGGAAAAGTTATCATAAGTTATGTCAGTATTGCTGCTTATCAAGGAAAAAATTTTCTGAGTGCTATTTAGAACCATAAAATTTTCCTTGGAATTGTATGATACCCCTGCATGTGTAAGGGGCAGATGCAGCCAAATTGCATGACGCTCTTCAAGAACTGCTGAAGAGCATCTTCCACTCTGCAAGAGAAATTGCTTTTTAATTAGCCTTTTCAGATTGTCTGTACAAGCCATAATAATTCATCAAAAAAATATAATTATCTTAAATATTTTAGGATACTCAGCTGGATTTAATTAAGCAAGAGGGTGTCCCCATATTTATAATCTTCAAATGGTTGCTGATTCCATGTAAACTTTTTTTTTTTTTTTTTTTTTTTTTTTTTTTTTTTTTTTTTAAGGGTTTTTTGT
>NW_016804727.1:142130-163069 GCF_001698545.2 Rhinopithecus bieti
TTTTTTTTTTGAGACGGAGTTTGGCTCTGTCGCCTAGGCTGGAGTGCAGTGGCCGGATCTCAGCTCACTGCAAGCTCCGCCTCCCGGGTTTACGCCATTCTCCTGCCTCAGCCTCCCGACTAGCTGGGACTACAGGCGCCCGCCACCTCGCCCGGCTAGTTTTTTGTTTTTTTTTGTTTTTGTTTTTGTTTTGTTTTTTTTTTTAGTAGAGACGGGGTTTCACCGTGTTAGCCAGGATGGTCTCGCTCTTCTGACCTCGTGATCTGCCAGTCTGGGCCTCCCAAAGTGCTGGGATTACAGGCTTGAGCCACCGCGCCCGGCCCATGTAAACTTTATAAAAGTCTCTTCTCATGTGTATTTTTAAGGCCCTGAATTACTTTTATTACAAATTGTGATGTCATAAAATAAAAGAAAGCCTTTTCTAAAAGAAGAAACCAGTCTGAGGCACTAGGAAAATGAAACCATGAGCTGTACAGTCAGAAAGACTTGGGTTTGAATTTAGATTCTACCTCTTGCTCAGTGAAAGACCATGGGTAAGTCTCTTAATCTCTCTGGGATGCACTTGAGTTGCTTCCTCAATAAAATGAAGATACGATGTACCGTACAGGGCTGCTATGTAAAGTAAATAGCATGATGATGCCTGGTCACACCAGGTCTCAAACGTTTTGAGGTCCTTTCTGTAATAGTCACAAAACATACTCTGCCAGACATGTAGTAAAAGATTGAACATTGTTCTGCCTACCTTTCAACCACCACTGAAGAGGCCGTAGTTAATGGGAACTGCATTTTAGCTGGGACTTAGTTGGCTCCTAAGGGAGAGCATTAAGCTTGGCTGGTTCTAAGTGAAAGAAGTATTCTAGCTGGAGGACATTAAAATGGGGCGGATTTATGGCTGGATTTATCTGTAGGATCTGATAGTGACCTCCACCTCTCTACATTTACTTGTATGCCAGTAGTGCATGCCTACCCAGAAAACAAGATTCTTTCTTTTGCTGGGTCCAATCTGCTGTTAAGCCCATCCAGTGCATTATTATTTCAGATATAGGACTTTGTTATTCCTAGAATTTCCATTTGTTTTTTAATTAAATTTTTAAAATCTCTCCTGAAATTCCCTACCACCTCATCCACAATGGCCATCATTCACCATGGTTTCATCCACTGTATTCATCATTTTTGATAATTATTTAATGTATGTTTAATAACTGTTTTAAAGTGTTGGTCTGAAAAGTCCAACAAATGCATTATCTATGAATATACTATATTTTTTCCTCTTCAGAAGGAATTACGTTTTCCTACTTTTCACATATCTAGTAATTTTTTATTGTGGATGAGTCTCACCTCTGAGCATATACCAAAATGTTCAATAAATTGTTGATAAAGTGATTGTTGTAAAACTCCATGTAAGCCTAGATTTAGAACTCTCAACAATGGGAGGTTTGTCTTAAACCCTCCCACATATTAATTTACTAAATTATATATTACTTAATTGTTTTTAAGGAATTTAGATTAAATCTTGAGTAGTTATAAAAAATATATATAGGACATAAAAATAATTGTATAATGAACACCCATATAGTAGTTTAAGAAGATTTAGCAGTACCCATGAGTCCTTCTCCAACCTCATCCACCATCCATTCCTTCCCACTCAGAGGTAACTTACTTGTTATTCTAGAATTTTTAGTTACTGTGTTTATGATTTATTTTCTTAATTACATATGTTTATGTCCCTATGCTATATAGATATCGCATATGTGTGTGTATGTGTGTGTATGGAGAGAGAGAGAGAGAGAGGTTTTTTTCACTGTGCAAGTTTTTACACTTCTCTTTCTGCTCTCAATTCAAGGTCACCTTCTCTATGAAGTCTTCCCTAATCACCCAGGCCCCATTACCTAACTAGCTTTGCTTCCAGGCTTGCTGTTCCCCAACCCATTCTTCAAATAGAAGCTCATCACTCTCCTAAATAATTTTTGTTTGTTTGTTTGTTTGTGTGTGTGTGTGTGTGTGTGTGTTTGTTTCTGTAGAGACAGGGTCTCGCTCTGTTGTCCAAGCTGGATGGAGTGGCAGTGGTGCTATCATAGCTCACTGCAGCTTTGAACTCCTGGGCTCAAGAAATGCTCCTGCCTTGGCCTCTCCAGTAGGTGGGACTACAGACACGTGCCATTACACCTAGCTAATTTTTAAAAACTTTTATTTTGTAGAGACAGTGTCTCTTTATGTTGCCCAGACTGGTCTCCAACTCCTGGCCTCAAGCAATTCTCCCACTTTAGCCTTCCAAAGCATTGGGATTATAAGCTTGAGCCACCTCACTCCACCCTCTTTAGAGACCCCTCATCTCTTTTTGTCCAGGCTTAGAAGCGAAGAATTTGGGGGATATACCTGTGCAAGCTGCAGTGCTATTTGTAGTTCTAAATGTTCTCAAGTAACTAAAACTCCTTTGGGAAAGCTTTGCTACTCACTGATGGGTGCCTTCCTGGCCTACCAGATCAGATAGAAGTCTTCACCGGGCTGCCACAGAGAGACTTGGAGACTTTCTGACCTCCAGTGAAAGATGAACCCAGCCTCAATATTAACGAGGGACCTTTCCCCCATGGACATTGGACGGGTCCTAAGTAGCTCCTGATGTTACTCTGAACCAGAAAAACATGGAGTAGAGAAATGCCGGCCTACTCTAATTTTTAATAACAGCTTTTAGGAGGAGAAGTCATAGTTTTATATAATCAATGTAAATAATTATTGAGTACCCACCACCCTACTCTGAGTTCCGCTTTGATCAATGAAATAATAAATAAATGTCCTTGCTCATGACAAAGAAATTTATACAAAGAAAAAAAAATCTCAAGTCTTTAGTAAGAGTTGTTTATTCTTTATAAAGATATAGATCACTCCAAATTGTCTCTGAAAAATTAAAAAAATATTAAAAGCATTATAAATGTAATGCCCAACTAACTTGATTGGAGGGAAGCTTTAGGTCAGACAAATGATGTAAGTAAATGGTATTTTATGTATTAATCCTATACATATCCACTTTTTGGGATTCAACTTAAATATTACTAACTTTACCATAGGAATTTTTCAGTTCGGTATTTAGACTTTCATGATATAGTATTGTCATGTATATATATAATTTATTTGATTCTAAGTTTGTAGTCAGGGACATAGTCTACAAATGCAACATTATTCCTGGAATAAATAAGATTAACTTGAGTGAATGATTTTATTGAGTAAATAAACTGGAAACTTCTATATTTGGCAGAAAGTTAATCTTCACATATGTGAGTATTCTAAACCTCTCTTTGGCCAAAGATTTTGAAAAAAAATAAAGCTAGTTTCTGCTTTGAAAGCAGTTGACTTCTAGAGTGTTAGATTGATTCTAAATTGGAATTTTTTTGCTGAGTTGTCTTAAAAGTTTTTTCATTTTGTTTTGTTTTGTCCTGTGTACTAAAGGGTCCAAAAGGATTTCGGGCTTCTCTTCATTTATATCATTTGACTTAGGAAGCCTGTTAGTTCTTAAATGTCCTATTAGGATGTTCTCCTTTCCAGATAATATATTTCTAATACTTGAATTTTAGAGTTGCCTGCAACTCTAGGAGAAGGTGGCTCCTTAAATTAAGATTTTCAGTAGTGTGAAAGGTAAGACTTCATCATTTCCTGTCTAAAACTCAATATTGTTGGGGGCAATTTAAAGAAATTTGGAGAAAAGAATTTTGCCTGGGAATCTTATGGGATTCCTCTCTGCTATGCTTTTATCTGAGCCAATATGGCACCACAGTGTCTTGCTCTACTCAAATTCAGGAGGAGGGAACATATACCCCACCTCTCAATGGAAGAGTGTCCACTTCATCTTATAGGCAAATCACATGAGATGAGATAGAATAGCTGGGAATTTAGTTTTAGTGAGGGAGTAGGAAAGAGAAACCCAAATTCTCAATTTTTAACACAGCGCTGTAGAAATTACTCCTCTGAAATCAGGGAGACATTACTGCAGGGGTACATTACTGCATGTACCTAGGGTTACGAGGTACACGGACAGTAAGATCTTACAGACCAGGTACTAAATTCCAAATCTTCCACTTTCTCATCTGCAAATCTGCTTTTCTTTGAGGGTTGTTGAGAGTTAATTTAGGTAACGAAAGTAAAGGTCTTAGGCACCACTCTAGGCACACAGCTATTATAACAAACAGATCACTACATGGATTTGCCGGAAATCTTAGCTCTCTACCTGTAATGCCTTGACTAATCTTCATTTCAAACAGGGTTAGTTAAAAATAATTCAATGACCCTACCCACTAGACCATTCAAATACTTTTTAAATTCGTAACTATGCTTGTTTATTTGCTACCTGAGAGTTCAACAATGTTAATAGAAGCAGAATTAGAATTAAGGCTTAAAATCACTAAAACTGCATATAAAAGTAATTCTATTTAATGGTTTGATTGAATTTTGTTAAAATTAAAAAAAAATTGTTTAAACAAAAAGGTCCATCTTCCTTTGTGAGTCCACATGCTCTCTGATAGCCACAGTTTTGACAGTGTAGTATGCCCAACTGGAAAATATACTACTTTTTGCTTTGATTCTTTTTCCCCTTCTCCTGACTAAGCACATTGAGCATTTTTTGTTTGTTTGTTTGTTTGTTTCTTTTTGGTAAAATATCCAATATATACATTAGAATTATCTTATGTCGACATTTGTGAGGTAAGTGTACATTTATTTTTCTTTGGCAAATGGCAATATACTTGTGAATTGTATTTAGTGCATATGCTTTCATAAGATTCTCTGAGTATATCTTACGAAATATCATAAAATGGTTCTGGAACTTGTATGTTAATCAGAGATTCTAGGTTTCAGCAAATTGGGTATATTAATTCTTAAAATGAAAATCCAAGAAAGGTTGTCTTCTTCATCTTGGTCCATGTGGACATTTTTTTTTTTTTTTTTTTTTTTTTTTTTTTTTTGAGATGGAGTCTTCCTCTGTTGCCCAGGCTGGAGTGCAATGGCACCAACTCAGCTTGCCGCAAGCTCTGCCTCCCAGATTCATGCCATTCTCCTGCCTCAGCCTCCCAAGCAGCTGGGAGTACAGGCACCCACCACCACGCCCGGCTAAATTTTTTTTTTTTTTTTTGTATTTTTAGTAGAGATGAGGTTTCACTGTGTTAGCCAGGATGGTCTCAATCTCCTGACCTTGTGATCTGCCTACCTCAACCTCCCAAAGTCCTGGGATTACAAGCGTGAGCCACCGCGCCCGACCTTCTTTTTTTTTTTTTAATGCAGACTTCATCAGCTTGATTTTAGTTCTGCACAAACAATGGTGGAGGGAAAGGTTTCTTTGGTTTCTTCTGCTTTTCTTAGTCACTTTCTTTCCTTGGGACCTGATTCAACATCTAGGCTGTCTTGAGAACCCTACACTGAGGGCCCCTCGTGGCAGCACCCCTGTTCTTTTCAGTCCTGGCTGTTTACCCTCCTCGCTACTCATTGCCCTAACAGCTGGCTTTCCCTTTGAAGTACTTTTCCTAAACTAATGTTTTCTCCATCGGGTATTAACTGACATATAACACTTGACTTGTCCCCCCCACCCCACCTCTTTTTAACCACTTTCTCACATTATTAGTCTATTTACTCATGTGCGTGTGTGTGTGTGTGTGTGTTCAACAAGGAAGTATTCTGGGCCTCCTTATTACATTAAGCCTGCTTGCTCTTCACTGACCCTAAATTAATTCTAATTTGGCCTTTTGGGACTTTATTCTTTCCTGACGTATTAGTCCATTCTCACACTGCTAATGAAGACATATCTGAGACTGGATAATTTATAAAGAAAAAGATGTTTAATAGACTCACAGTTCCACATGTCTGGGAATGCCTCACAATCATGGTGAAGCAGGAGCAAAGACACGTCTTACATGGTGGCAGGCAAGAGAGCATGTGCAGGGTAACTGCCCTTTATAAAACCATCAGATCTCATGTGACTTATTCACTATTATGAGAACAGCATGAGAAAAACCCATCCGCATGATTCAGTTACCTTTCACTGGCTCCTTCTCGTAACAGGTGAGGATTGTGGGAACTACAATTCAAGATGAGATTTAGGTGGGGACACAATCAAACCATATCACCTGATAATTAGTCAACTTCTTGGAGGAGAAGCTCATGCACGGGAGAATAAGCGAGGAAGCAGATAATCTCCTGGTCTTATGCCCCACAACCACCAAGTGAAGCCAAAAAAAAAAAAAAAAAAAAAATCACAATCAACAACTGTTTGACCAAATAATTCAACAAACGATTGAGCCATCTAGGTATTTGGTAGCGTGTTGTAACAGCAATAGAATCCTGTTTGTTTTCTACAGGGCCATTTAGCAATTTTCTTCTGTAGTGAGGAGATTGTTGCTTTTGTTTGTTTGAAGGACATTAAGGAAATACAGTAAGTAACATTAAACACTACCTCTGTGACTGCTCTTAAAGTCACTGTGAGTTGGTTATGAGGCCTTAAGTGTGCAACTGAGAAACACACCTGCAGGAGAATATGGATGAGAAACCGTGAAATTTGTCTTTAATGAAAACAATTTCAAGTCCTAAACTTATGACCCTCCCCCCAAATCCTAATCCTCCTTCAGTGTACCCTATCTCAGCCAATCCCATCTGCATCAGTCATATTATAAAAGCCAGAAACCTAGTGAAGCGGCACAATTTTCTGGAGTAAATAACTGGGGTTTGTCATCTCATACTGAGAAAACTAAGGACACAGACACACACAGAGAGTGAGTTTAGGAGTGGTAGTTTAATAGGCAAAAGAAAGAAAAGGAACAGCTTTCTGTGTTCTGAGAGAGAGGGACACCTGAATAGGACATTTGGCCTGAGGCGGAGTGCGCCGGATTTTAGAGACAGACTTGAGAAGGCAGTGTCTGATTTACATAGGGCCAAAAGATGGGTTGGACCAGGTGTGATGTTTACATAATCTGTGGGGCCCCTAATCTTATGCAAATAGGGTCTTTGCCTAGCTGGCTCCTTGTTATCTGATCCTTCCTGTACATGGGGCTGGCAAAGAGAAGGGAAGGTGGATCCGCCATTTTGAACATACCTAGTCCCAGCTGGCCTTTTAACCTGTACAAACTTCTAACTAGAATGGGATGGTAAAAAGAAGTGTGTGCGCGTTATTTTGCCTCCTATTTTGCACGAGAGAGGTTCTCTTTTTATCCTATTTTATAGACATGGCTTATCTGCTTCTCTCTTGATTTAGTCTTTATAATGTATTATAGTGGAGATAAGAAGTTTGGCAAAGTTCCCTGAAGGAAGGAGACAAGGCAGAAGACGGGGGAGAAGGACATAGTGAAATGTTCACAGAAGACCACCCAGCACATACCTGATTCCCATTGCTGTGTACACACTTTGTAAATTTGGACAAGTTCTTTCTCCTCCCTGAGCCTTGGTTTCTTCATTTTCAGATGAGGGTTTCATATTAGATAATCTCTAATGTCTGATTGTCTGACTCAAACATCTTTCATGTCTAAACTTTCCTGAATCTATCACACTAATTCATAGCCTCCCAAATGTCCCAAATTAAAGTACAACTGTTTTCACAACCAATGTATCAAACTCTTCCTGCTTTGACAAAAACAGATGCAACTAGATGTGCCAACTGTTTCTTTGAAAAGGAAACTCAAACTATTTTTGGGGGGGAGTTCTGCAAAGAACATTGTGGTGACTGAGTTTTGTAGGTTTTTTTTTTTTTTTTCACTTAGCTATATCTAGTCTTATCTAGACATCATTGAAAATATGCTTGAATTGCAGGCCTTTTTCAGGTGTTCTTAAAATTACCAAGAACTGGTACCTTCCTTGACACTTCTTTTTATTAAATAGTGTGGATGGTGGGACTGTATCAGGAGTGGCAGATATAAATTTCCATAGGGGCCCCACTGCTTATACTATAAAAGCTCTTTTTGCAGCAGCATCTTCAGAGAGGAGGTGAGATACCTCATGGAAATATTGCTGCACCCGTAAGATTCTTAAGTAAGTCTTGTATGGATGCCTCTGCTTTAGAAGGAACTTGGAGTTGTCAGTCACAATTATTACCAGAGTGAGTAGATAACACTAACTCAGTCTTCCTAAGAGAATACCCAAAAAGATTAAATGGACAGATTTTACCTCATTCTTATGGCATGAAGTTATTTCATTTCAGGAAACTTAAATTATTTGTTGTACTAAATTAAAAAACAATACAGTTTTGCCTAGGGAGAAAAAGGAAAGAAAAGGAATAGCAGTTGAGGATATTGAACATTTTGAACACTTATCTCTCTTAGGTCTTAAAAACTTATGGATCGTGGTGGACATATTTATGAGTACTATTTGAGTGTCTGCCCAAGATGGCAGGTCACAGGTTTTACATACGGTGGGAGAAAGAAAAAGACGCTGTTGCGCAGAGGAAACAATACATGGTTAAAAAATTTCTACTGGAATGCGTTCAACACCAAATATTGCTGAAGTTAGATATTGAAACTATCTCATGGTCTATTACTTTGCAGTCAGGGGTTTCCTTATTTCCAGCACAGAAATAACTATTTTTAGCTACACTTAAACAATATTACAATGACAGTGTTTTTAGGGAAGGCAAGTGTGAAATGTAAGATAGAATTTGTTGTTGTTGTTTTTCCCGTTGGGGGGGAATTTCCAAATAAGTCAAACAACAATAAGAATTAAAATGGGAAATGTGGGCAATTTTCTATAACATCGTTGAATGCTTTCTGCCTTTGTTTGTATATTATTGGAAGCTGTTTTTATGGGTGTATTATGACTAGTCTTCATTGGCCACTGAGATTAATTTCCCTTTATAGTTTTGTAATTACATTTGTGAAATACATTTTTTAACACCTAATCACCACCAGGGCACTCTTAAGAGATGTAATTAGAAAGCCCATCAGACATTCTGTCTTCAGTGTATTGCTAATTAGTACTAATTCATTTTTTTATTGCAACTTGCTGTTGGTATCATGAATGAAACCTTCATTATAGAGAATAGTTCTCATTGAAATGGCATTCCGATTGGTTTAAGAGCCTTCTTTTAATTTGAGGATTGTTCCTTATTGGGGATTATTGTCAAACGTTTTTAAAAAGTATATTTCCAGTTATCTAAAGACAGATTGAAAGCAGACCCAAGCAATTAAGGTGAGACAAGTATAACTTCCCGCCTCCCCCTACTATTTTCTTAGTCTGTACTCCAAAGCTACACCACTGGGAACATTCCTATCAGTAACAGAGCATAAAACACAGAACAAGAACAAGATAGCTCATTTCCTCTGTTCATTTTTTTTCAAAAGCAAGTCCTGTATATTGCAAAAATTAGAAAATACAGACAAGCAAAATCAAATCAAATCAAATAAATCACCTTCAATCCCACCATCTGGAGAGGTTCCAGTACCATCTTTGTCACCTTGCTATGGAAACTTGTGCAGTTTTCCTCTGTGGTGTGTGTGTGTGTGTGTGTGTGTGTGTGTGTGTGTGTGTATGTTTCTAATTATTTGCTTTCTCCTTCCTCAGAAAAAGCATATATATTCGTGATATGTTAATTTTTGCCTTAATGTTGTAACTTGCTTAGGGCAATAGGGTGTGGGGAGTTGTGTCTTGCCTCATCTGAGCAAAGTGTCGCTCCCCTGGCAGGACCATCTTCTGCCCTGAGAACAGCATATTCCAGATGAGTGCTACTCCATTAGCCCTAGTCACAGAGAGAAAATCGTGTGGAGCAGTTCCACAGAGGGTGCTTCAGCTGTCCCACAGTTACCATGTAATTTGAGGAAAAGAAAAAATCAGTTATTTTTAAAAACTGAGATTTGGAAGTTATTTGTTACATAGCAAATCTAGTATTTTACCTAGTCTCTCTAAGACTCAGTTTCACAGCTGCAAAATTACAGTAACAATAAGAGTATCTGCATGCAAAGGCTATTGAAAAGATTAAAGGAGGTAATGCATGTATACTCATAGTGGCTGCTGCATAATATTATATTCTTCAAGCCTTTTTGTGTTCACACATAAAATATAATTATAAAAATAAGATTATGTCATACATTCAGTTTGTAGTCCCTTTTAAAGTAATAACATACCAAAACATCCATCTAGATAATTAAATATTCTAATACACAATTTTTAATGGCTGCAGAGTATTCCATTAGTATAGGTGTGCCAAAGATTAACAAATTCATTATTTTGGACATTTAGATTATTTTCATATTCCACCACAGTAGACAAAGTTATGATGGACATTTCTACAATCAAATCTGTACCAATTTATAATATCAAGAGGAAAAAAACCTTAGTCAAAGAGTCTGGATGTTTTAAGAATTTTGGCATGTAGAGTTGCTTACAGCTTACAAACTTATAATGTTAATACAGCAAACCTTAGCCAGAAGATAGTTATATAATCTTTAAGGGTAGATCAATTAAAGAGAAAAATCATGGACAACTTATTTTCAAACTTCATTATTTTCAATGTGCATGTTTATTTAAATACGTATGTTTCTAGAATCAGTGTGACATATGGAAAGAAAATAGATTTTTTAAGTAAGAACTATTTTCAAGTTCTTTCCCTGACGCTTATTGACTATAAGATCTTAATCAAGTTACTTTACTTCTGTGAACCTCTATTTCCTTATATATAAAGTGGAGATTTAAATTCCTATTTGCATTTCATATGAGGATAATGTAATGTGTATAAATTTTCTAGCTCCTATATGCATTCAGCTCATTTTAGTTCCTTCCTTCCTTTCCCACTAGTTATCCCCTACTCCCAACCCCTCCTCAAAAAAGGAGTCCATTTTAATGTTTTAATTTGACCAAAGACTACCATATATTCTTGTGTATCAGCCAACAAGGATAACAGATAGAGTTTCTTGATAAACATTAGGTTTCATCTATATCTCTCCAAAGAATATCAGAACTTTCTCTGAGAACAGAGACCAAGGGAGGAGCCCTGTTGCCTGTCACCCATCCGGCAGCAGTTAGTTCAGGACCCAGAACCTGCACATTAGCAACAGCAGAGAAGCAGCGAACTTCATTTAGAGTCAACTGACACTTGGAGAAGCTATGCTAGTCAGGGTTCCTTTAGGGAAAGCCACAGATCCTGTTCAGATTAATTTAGTCAACTCAGTTATTCCAGTTCAGCTCACTGACTTTGCATAAGTTCTGGTTTAGTTCTACACTGCTTCCTTTAACTCATATTACTGAATGTGTACCACCACCAGAGAGAGGTGAGGAGATACAAGATGTCATAGAAATATGAGTCAGCTATCAGCAAAATATGAATCGGATTACTTATGGATCTAAGTCAAGTAGACACCTCTAGACACATTCTGAAATAACTGAACTTCTCAGTTATTATCCTGTCTGCATCCCCAAACAAAATCACATTAGTTAAGATTAATTCTTTGGTATTCCTCATTAAGTTTGTGGGGTTGATTAAACCTTGTTTTATGTGCTGTAATTTTTTATATACTTAATTTTTAAAAAGTGAACTGGTGATTTGATCATTGTACCTCATAAATTTGTAAAATTATAATGTATCAATTTTTTAAAAGTGAACTGGCAAGGTGAGTCATATGCAAGTTTCTCACAAGGACTACGCTTTCTTGAATCAAGCCGGATGTTCAGTTTACCTGAAAAATTAAATTGCCACATTGAAATTGACTTTAACATCATCATTTTAGATAAAGGCAGTCAGATCAGATCACTGACTATAAGATCTTAGGGTCTTGGTGTGAAACAACTGCTATGATGAAAACTATTTGTATATCATTGCTGACATTTAGAGATCCAACTTGGTTGGCCATCCCTTATATCATTAATCTCACTTAATTGCTCTGTTTTTCAAGGGAATCTAGCTAATTTTACAGAACCTTTTGAACTACTTACACAGCCGTGAAGAAAGGATAATTTCCAAGGGCACTCAAATTTCAGGGAAATGGATTCTTAAATAATTTAATAGGAAGAAAAGGAAAGTTTGTAATGATCAAATTACATTTGATGATGCTTTTCTTTATTAGTAAATATATGCACTGAAATTGGAAATGCAGGAGCAAGATTGTCTCTTATAAGGTTCTAGATGAAATATCTTTGTATGAAATCCCATAAGTGGTGAGAGGATTGGGAGATATGTGCGTTAAGGGGGTGCATGAGGGTAGCTCCCATTCAAGCTTTCTCTGCAATACAGAAAGACTCCGTAAGAGCAAGTACTGCATCTGGATTCAGTAAATATTTGATGAGTGAATTTATAAACACAATAAGTGCTCTGCTTCATTCTACCCCACCTCCACTTCTACAAGCACAAACATACAAAGATAAATGTATGTACAATGCATAGCAAGGTTATGGGGGAGAGGCAGAAAATTAAGAACCCCAGACTGGTTTATAGCTAGTGAGTATTGGTACAAAAGGGCCTGTAGCTAACAGCTAGCAATTGTTCTAATTGGCGGATGTTGCAGAGGCAACAATTGTTAAATACGTTGAATAACACCCCAGATATCCTCTTATTTAATCTCATTTTATTCAAGTCTAAGCAGATTCTTTCTTAAAACAGTCTTGATATCAGAACCAAACAGAATTTCTAAAGGTGATTAAGAGAAATTAAACCGGGCAAGTGGATGAGCTATTGTTATGGTTATTTCCACCCCAACTAGACCAAGCTTTAGAACTTCACTGCAAAATATTGAAGCCAACTAGGAAAAATCTTTGATGCGAGACAGAGTAGTAATTTAGAACATGAAGTACGTTGGACCCCGTGACAGAGTTTTAATTAGAGCTCTTCCACTAACTTTCAAACAGATTTAATATAAATGATTCACTAGGTTTTCTTTTGCTCATCTATAGTGTAAGAAGTTTGGAATATTTGAATTCTAAGATCCCTTCCAATTTCATCATTTAATAAAATCAGGTGTACTTTATTCTGAAAGAGGATTTTTTCAACTATGTATATATAAGGACAAAATGATATTTTCTATAAGGACTATATCTTAATCCCACCATTTTAAATTCCTGTTCATATTTATAGAATGGTTTCATATGTGTGTGGCATTGACTTCTACATAAATATTTTAAAACTGGGCTTAAAAGAGTTTATAACTTGTGCCAACCAATTTAGTTCCATTCAGGAAGCCTCCTGTGTAAGATAAAATAGAAGGGTGATTTATCAGTATTTGTGAAAATGGACTTTCAGGCCGGGCGCGGTGGCTCAAGCCTGTAATCCCAGCACTTTGGGAGGCCGAGGCGGGCGGATCACAAGGTCAGCAGATCGAGACCATCCTGGCGAACACAGTGAAACCCCGTCTCTACTAAAATACAAAAAACTAGCCGGGCGAGGTGGCAGGCGCCTGTAGTCCCAGCTACTTGGGAGGCTGAGGCAGGAGAATGGCAGGAACCCGGGAGGGGGAGCTTGCAGTGAGCTGAGATCCGGCCACTGCAACAGCCTGGGTGACAGAGCAAGACTCCGCCTCAAAAAAAAAAAAGAAAGTGGACTTTCAAAACCAAGCACCAACGGATTTAACCAATCATATATTTACCAGAATTTCAATTAACCAAACAAGTCGTGGCAAAGTCCTGCAATTTCTTTTCCAATATAATAAAGAAATGCTGGTAAGTCTGCAACATTTACCTTTTACTGCAACTTTTTCTGCTAATCAAGACACCAACATATTTTTCATTCAGGAAATCAATGGAAGTCAATTATTACCCAGACTTGGTCATCTATTCCTTGAATGTTCATTGCACATTAATGTTGGTAAATGTAATTAGAAATAACAGCTAATTTAAATGAATTTATTTAGAGGATCCATGGTTGCAGGATTTTTCAGAACTTTTAATATCCTAACATACTTGTGAATTTCCAGAGAAGAGCACATGGTATTTCACATTTCACACCTTTCACAAACTTTATTTCAGTGGACTACTCATTCCTCTTTTTGTTATTAATGAGTGTTCGCAGAGATCATATTTTGTAAAGCCAATGTGGAAATGCTGTTTTAGTGTATTTTCTATTAGAGTGTCAAGTAGAGTCAATATTTATCTATACATTGCTACCTTGTCTCTGTCTTCCAAATACATGTTTTGTATTTTAATGATGGTTGCGTTAGAGCCTATCCTGGAGTGAAAAAGACCTTTAATTATAATTCAGTGTTATAAGTAGTGAAATGCATGCCCAGAAAGATATAGTAACATGCTTACGAGTCATGTGGTGAGTTTGAAGTTGTTCTGGGATTACAATATGTATCTCTTATTCCTTTACCCACTATTTTTTTTGATTATGCCATACTGATTTTTCTTCTAATATTTGCCATAGTTGATCTTAACAGAAGTTGAAAAGTTACAAAGAAACCGTGAACATGCTAATTACAATCAGTTTCTCTAAATAGAAGACCCTTCTGAAAATTCAATTTCCATTTGTCCAAAACTGAGTTTACTTTATTCCTCATATATGACAGTCTATATGTAGTGACTAAGAACATAAATTTTGGAATAAGGCCACTTAGGATTTCTTCAGTATGCTTAGTGATTCCAGTATCTTCATGCTGATCCTTTAGATTGGATTATTTTTCTCCCAATCTCTCACATATTGAAGTTCAACTTTACCTTAAGAAAGCATTGAAACACATCTAATAAGTGCATGATGTATTTTTAGTTAAATTGATTTGAACCAAACAGTTTCTATCTCCCCTTTATCATGGCTGTTATTGAGTTCCAATACTAGCAAGTATACATGAGGTTATAATGCCCTTTTCTTAAATTAGTTTGAATTAGACAAATCGTATCTAATTATCCATTAATAATAGCCATTCGAGTAATGGCACAATTCTGAACTGCATATAATTCTGAACCATTTCTCTAAGATCTCCTTGTTTATTAATGTTGCCTGACCAACTACTTAGATGTCATGTATCTGTTCATTCAATAAATACTTATTGAGCACTTACTATGTGCAAGGCTTTGTGGAGAGTCTTGTATTAACTACTCTGTTACACAGGATGTGGTACTCAAATTCAAAGTAAACTCTAATTATTTTTGAAAACTTCCACCAAACCAGTATACATCATTGCTTCATTTTACATCTTATATCATTGTTATGTTTCCCACTAGCAAGTATAATTAAAGTTACTTAAGGAGATGGGTCTTAGAGTAGAAATGCTGAAAAAAATGTGACCAGTAACTTTTCAAAATTTGTCAAGTAGTTTATACCATTTCCACCAGGATTAGGCTAGCATCTTGGAGTAGAAATGTGCTTTCTAGCCATTTCCCCTTAATAGCTAGAAATATATATCCATGCTGGATTATTCCTACCAGGGATTTCTGGACTGTGGGCTTTTCGTCTTTGAACTTCTAGGCAGTGATAATAAAAACATCATCTATGTGCTTAAAAAATAACAGTGAAAATAACATATGAGTTGATAAACAGATATAATAGATATCAAGAGTAATTTGAGACTGGGTTCTCCATGGAAACTTTGAAAAGATATGAAGGGCATGGCTATTAGATCTTCTTTTCATTTATACCCTCAAAAAACATGGATTAAACAAGTATGATATGGAAAGCCCTGGGCAGGTTGAAGTCAGGGATATTGTTAAGACAGAAATAGCTTGGTGGTTGGAGAGACCACTCTGAGGGCACAGGACTAGGAGTCAGAACACCTGATTTGTCCACTCAATAACTTCATGACTGGAAGCTAACCTAATCTCCTAATCTCCTTGAGCTTTGAGTTGCTCATCCATAAGCTAAGTGTAAAAGGAGAATCTACAACATTTTGTCTTAAGAACTAAATCAAAGAACATGTATGTAATAATATAGCCTGGTACTGAAAACACAGTAACTATTAAATGCTAATTAGATGATGTATACACAAAATGCAAGATACAAAGTGGTTAAGTTTATAAGAGCTCAGTGTGCTCAATAAGAGCTAAATTAGCATGACTGATGTAAAAATACATAGCTGAGTCAGGTCATTGACATGAGTAAAAGAAAAAGTCTTATTTCTTTCAATATGACATCATTTTTATTCTGTTTCCCGTATCATCTGAATTATTTCTCTGACATTGTGTGTCATGCTGTTTACCCAGAACAGTTCTCCAATGCAGAAAGTGCCAAGTCTTTCTACCAGCTAGAATTGGAGCCTGAATTTAGATAGACATTTTAAACTCATGAGGAGGAGTAGGAAGGCACTCTGTTTTGCTTAATGTGGCAACATAAATTGGGTTTATGGCCATATTACGCCTTGCCAAGTTAGTTCCTGTAATAATGAAGAATGATTTTCAAATAGGTTATATAATCAAGGAGTCGTCCAACAGAAGGCTTTGCTATGACAACAAACCAGCCTATCCTGTGGTTTCACAGAGTTCATTTGCTTATTCACTTAGACTGCAGCTATAGAAACATATTAAATAGAATTATCTAGAAAGAAATGCCAAATTTTATATTTGAAAAAGATTCTAGGCCTTGGGTTTCAACAACTCATAGCTGTTTTGAGACAAGCCATGTTCCTTTTCACTACTCTTTGCCCACATTCCTCATCCTACTCCTTGTTCTCATAGTCAAGATATTGGTGGAAAGGTTCTTGACAAATACTGCTCCAAGGGAGTAATCGCCTATGAGATGCCCGTTATAGTACTGGGCTTTGTACCAAGGCTAGAGAATGTTGAAGACCTCAGGAATTGCTCTTTTGCTTCATGAATGGGAAAGAGAGAAAATTATAAGTAAAAGGGCAGCTTGTTCTCATGACTTGCAGGCTTAATCAACTAGAGTAGTTTAGAAATTACCATTGAGCTAAAAGAGCATTTTCCAAAGTATACTCTATAGATGGGTTATTAATTGTTATCACACCATAAAAGTGTTTCATGGTCAATCAGGTTTGGGAAATGAAGAGTTAACATCAAAGGGGTCTTTTTTGTACAGAAAAATTAGAGTCTTTAAAGTGCTAATGTCTACAGTAAATCTCTGAGAGGAGAATAGGAAAGACTTAAATTTCCTAAACTTATTTGGCCTTGGAAACTTTATTCTGTGCTGCTTCTCATGGGATTGCTGCTCTTCTATGGAACATGATTTTGGAAATGCCGATCTATGAGAATAGACACATTATTTTCAGACATTGACATTTTGTACTCTTTCCACAAAAAATAAAGATAATTTAACTTTTCAAGTCAATTTGTTCCCCTTACATGAAGACATTCTGTTCAATCATATTATCATTGATTTACTGATTTTGATTTTATTTATTCACAGAAGAAATGATTTCCACTGATCCACCCACTTTTGCCACCCTAGGATGCAATTTTCTGGAGAGAAGATTAGTGGCAAGTGTCCATTTATGGATACAAACCAGTGTAGATTTGGTTGTCCCACCAGTAACTGAACCTCTGACAATGGTTTCTTCATTTGCATGTTCTAAATCAGCCATGACAATGAGATGTTTAGGCTCCACATTGACCTGGTTTTGGCTTCACATTGACTCTAGCAGGATGGGGCTCCTGTCAGGGTTTTTGTTTGAAAAAAGTGGTTAAAAGATAGGTTGGAAATCATTACTCTAAGGAGCCAGATTACTGAGACAGGTCTTGTATACTTCTCCTATTCAAGGAGGGCATGGCTAAGTAGTCATTCTATAGATAAGAAACTGGCATAAAAGTGAAGTTCTTTGTTCAAAAATAATAATAATAATAAAGGGAGAAGCAGAAATTAGAATTTTTTTGGCTCCACGATTAGGGCACTTTAAGTAAAGGACAATGCTTCCTGTCTTACTAAATTATCAGATTGACATTCCTTAGGTTCTAAATTATCCCTTAAACCAAGCAGCCAACATTTACTGAGCATTTACTATGTTCCAGGCTCTTCTCTAGGTTCTTGGGTTGCAAGAGTGAACAAAATCCTTGCTATGGAGATGGTAATTCATCAAGAAGCAAGTAAACAAATAATTTTATGTCAAAGTTAAACTTTGTTCTGATTTTCTTTTGAGTGATCTTCCTGGTGTACCAGATGATTTTCCGGTTGCAGGTCTTCTGTATCGCCTGTTTCCATTCCAATTTGAAAGTTCTCAAGGTGTATTTCATACCAACTAACTGCTGTTTGGTAATATTGTCCTTTCTACCTGGGTCCAGGTTTCACTCTCAAAGGCTCAGGTCAGAGCTATTCTCCTGAAGGTCACTGAACTGTGAACACAACCAGTATCACCCTGAATCTTGCCTCTTTTAAATCCCACACTAAATCAGTCTCTAGATTCCACCCTTCAATCTATCCATCCTTTCATTCTGTCTTTTAATCATCTCTCCAACTAAGCCATCGGCCTCTGTCAGTTCATCCTGGATTCCCCACGGTTGTCACTCTCATTAACTCTCTCTCCCATTCTTTTCTTCCTTCTAATAATCTCAGGAAAGGGAAATTATCTCATTCTTCAGCCTGATTCTACTCTTCTTTGCCTGCTTTTCTCTCTGAAACTGATAAAGCACCTCCTTTCTTCACAGTTCTACCTGTATATGTTTTTTTCTCCCCTCCTCAGGAATCACCATAATGTGCTTTTTTTCAAAATACCATATCTACAAGGCATTGTTTAACCCAGGACAACTGCAGTGCAACTTTTCCGACTAGAGGCAGGGTTGGTGAGCAGAGATCTACTATAATTTGTGCATGAGGCATTTGTTATAGTTCCAAATAATGCAAGTCTTTAAAATTAAGACCTCTTCAATTATAGGCAAAACAAAAGACATTGTTTCTTATCTAAATCTCCTCTGTTATTTCTGAATATTCACTCTCAGATCTGTTTTCATGCTATTTTTGTTCTTATAAGCTGCTTGTGATACATTTGTAAATGTCGCGTGTGGGGCTTTAAGACCATGGGGGTCCTCTTTCCTAGAACAAGATGACTGTGCAGCTCATTCACCTTAAAGTGATAAGTCTCCCATTGCCTCCTGTGCTCCTCATTTTAATAACACTGTTGAGTCAAACAGCAACTTCTACATTACAAAATATCAAATACATGACATGGATAGTACCATGTACTATCAATTAGCCATCTAATCACCCATATTCACCTTCATAAAGAAGCTGGCTTCTCACCATATTAGCTCTCACATTTGGAATTAATGAGGAGGATCATGTCAAGAGGAGATTTGGTTTTTCATTCTGGCACCACTCATGGTGTTCTAAGTATCCTTCTTCTCTCAGAGGCTAAATTACAGGACGATCATGCCTTTAGGAATTTAATGTATGTCTATGACTTCTTTGTACTTTGTAAAATGCAGGATATAGACAAGGAAAACTGTGTCAGTTTCACAAGTATGTATACATCTCAAAAGCTCTACCTTTCACACCAGGAAATAAGTCTCACCCAATATATGGAAGTAGTAATATTCCCAATCAACAAGAAAGACATAAATTAAAAGTTTGCCTCCTCCACCTACTTTCTTCTCCTGAATTTCTTATCTGTCCTTTTACCAAGCCACAAATCTAAGAGACAATTTTAATTTTTCTCTATTTCTCTTCATGATCACACTGGTGCTTGTTACTATAAGGGGGTCCTGTATTGTATTCCTGGCCAATGGTTCTTTGCACTTACTTAAAGTTTGTAGGGAATTGCTAAAGAAGAGTAAAATTGCACTCATTTTAATATGGAATACCAGTAGGAGGGATTACGACTTGAAGCAGGAAAACTGGTCTCGAGGCTGTTGCCAGTGAACTGAAGAGAAAGATGGTGACCTGCACTAAGGCAGTAGATAGGATGGACATGTTTGAAAAGATCCCAAAATGCAGATGGAATCAGAGAGTCCTAGAGACTAGAAGCTTGGAATGAAGAAGTGAGTGGAATCAAGAATGATCCCTACTTTCTTATTCATACAATTCATGGATAATTGTGCAAGACACTGATATGAGAAATGCAAGAAAATGGACAGAGAAAATAATAAATTTAGATTTGCCAATGTGGTGGTGTGGTGAGGATACAGTTGTAAAAAATCAGAATTCCATGTTTTATTTAACTCATTAGATCACAAGCCACCATCATTATCAATAATAATAAACATCAATAATAATAAACCTAAACAAAAATAAACAATTTTGTGATGTGCCAGAGATGCATAGCTATCTAAAAAATAATTCTTATCTGAAAGGGTTTAGCATTAGGTAAGGTTGTTAAGATGTGTATATATGTAGATGAAAATACATAGAAATACACAGAATGCCAAATGGGTAGTTTGGGTAATAAATTTCCTAAGCACTCAAAACCTACTTTTTCAGCCGTATTTCCACTCCCTAAGAGGCTTTATGCTCCAGCTAACTTAAACTATTATATTCATTATTCTTTAGTTATCCTAAGTTTTCCTAGATCCATATGTTGTTTTTATTTACTTTCTCTGACTAGGAGGTCTTTGCTTTTCAAGACCCTATTCAAGTTTTCAAATTTTATCTCAAAATATAATACCCTCCCTGATCTCCCAATAAAAAATTATGTAACCCTCTTATAAGGCCCTACATTTTTGCAATTTCATTGAACCTTTTACCCAGTCTGCATTTGAGTTATTTTGCAACATCTTATATCATTTATGCCCTTCCTCACTCAGATGCTCAGCTTCTTATACTGGAACCATATCTCATCCAGCTCATATTTAAATTTCATGTAGTGCCTCAGCACTTAATGCATGTGTGTATATGCTTCCAATTTAGTGAGTGAACTTGAAATAAATCAGAAACAATGAATAATGATCAACATATAAAATGACATTTGAAAATTATAATTTACATTCTCAATTTCCTGTTACACCAATATGTAAATTGAATAGAATTTACTCTTTTGGGGACAAGTCTAATAGGCATACATTGTAGACAGTAATTTATACCTGGCAAAATCTGAAATACTTTTCTTAACTGTTCTTTGATTTTTTTTTTAATATGTGAGTACATATTTTATTTATTTTAATTTTTTTCTTTTCTTTTTTTTTATTTA
>NW_016804727.1:164319-201116 GCF_001698545.2 Rhinopithecus bieti
CGAGGACTCTGTTCTGTTCCATTGGTCTATATCTCTGTTTTGGTACCAGTACCATGCTGTTTTGGTTACTGTAGCCTTGTAGTATAGTTTGAAGTCAGGTAGCGTGACGCCTCCAGCTTTGTCCTTTTGACTTAGGATTGTCTTGGCAATGCGGGCTCTTTTTTGGTTCCATATGAACTTTAAAGCAGTTTTTTCCAATTCTGTGGTTTTTTTGAGATGGAGTCTTTCTCTTTCGCCCGGGCTAGAGTGCAGTGGCCGGATCTCAGCTCACTGCAAGCTCCACCTCCCGGGTTTTACGCCATTCTCCTGCCTCAGCCTCCAGAGTAGCTGGGACTACAGGCGCCCGCCACCTCGCCCGGCTAGTTTTTTGTATTTTAGTCGAGACGGGGTTTCACCGTGTTAGCCAGGATGGTCTCGATCTCCTGACCTCGTGATCTGCCCGTCTCGGCCTCCCAAAGTGCTAGGATTACAAGCTTGAGCCACCGCGCCTGGCTCTTTTCTTTTTAAAAAATAAAATTTTTACACCTATTGACCTGTCCTCTAAGTTTCCTCCCTTTGCACCCCACCCACCAACAGGGCTTGCTATGTGTTGTTCCCCTCTCTGTGTTTATGTGTTCTCATTGTTCAGCTACCACTTATGAACGAGAATATGTGGTGTTTGGTTTTCTGTTCCTGTGTTAGTTTGCTGAGGATGATGACTTTCAGCTTCATCCTTTGCAGGGATATGAGCTCATTCCTTTTTATGGCTACATAGTATTCCATGGTGTAAATGTACCACATTTTCTTTATACAGTCTGTCTTTGATGGGCATTTTGGTTGGTTCCATGACATTGTTATTGTAAATAGTGCTGCAGTAAACATACATGTGCATGTGTCTTTATAGTTGAATGATTTGTATTCCTTTGGATATGTACCCAGTAATGGGATTGCTGGGTCAAATGGTGTTTCTGGTTCTAGATCCTTGAGGAATCGCCATACTGTCTTCTACAGTGGCTGAGCTAATTTACATTCCCACTAACAGTGTAAAAGCATTCCTATTTCTCCACAGCCTCTAGCATCTATGGTTTCTTGACTTTTTAATAATCACCATTCTGACTGGTGTGACATGCATGGTATCTCATTGTGGTTTTGATTTGCATTTCCATAAGGATCAGTGATGTTCAGCTTTTTTTCATATATTTGTTGACTGTGTAAATGTCTTCTTTTGAGAAGTGTCCAGATCCTTTGCCCACTTTTTGATGGGTTGTTTGTTTTCTTCTTGGAAATTTGTTTAAATTCCTTGTAAATTTTGGATATTAGACCTTTGTTGGGTAGATTGCAAAAATTTTCTCCCATTCTGTAGATTGCTGGTTCACTCTGATGATAGTTTCTTTTGCTGTGTGGAAGTTCTTTAGTTTAATTAGATCCCATTTGTCTATTTTGGCTTTTGTTGCAATTGCTTTTGGCATTTTCGTCATGAAGTCTTTGCCCGTGCCTATGTCCTGAATGGTATTACCTAGGTTTTCTTCTAGAGTTTTTATGGTTTGGGGTTTTTATTTAAGAATTTAATCCATCTTGAGTTAATTTTTGTGTAAGGTGTAAGGAAGAGGTCCATTTTTAGTTTTCTGCATATGGCTACTACTTTTCCTAGCACTATTTATTGAATAGGAAATCCTTTCCCCATTGCTTGTTTTTGTCAAGTTGTTGAAGATCAGATAGTTGTAGATGTGTGGTGTTATTTTTGAGGTCTCTGTTCTGTTCCATTCCATTGGTCTATATATCTGTTTTGGTACCAGTGCCATGCTGTTTTGGTTACTGTAGCCTTGTAGTATAGTTTGAAGTCAGGTAGTGTGATGCCTCCAGCTTTGTTCTTTTTGCTTAGGATTATCTTGGCTATATGGGTTCTTTTTTGATTCCATATGAAATTTAAAGTACTTTTTTCTAATTCTATGAAAAATGTCAGTGGTAGTTTGATGGGAATAGCATAGAATCTATAAATTACTTTGAGCAGTATGGCCATTTTCATGATATTGATTCTTCCTATCCATGAGGATGGAATATTTTTCCATTTGTTTGTGTAATCTCTTATTTCCTTGAGCAGTGATTTGTAGTTCTCCTTGAAGAGGTCCTTCACATCCCTCATTAGCTGTATTCCTGGGTGTTTTATTCTCTTTGTAATGATTGTGAATTGACTCTCTGCTTGTCTATTGTTGGATTAAAGGAATGCTTGCCATTTTCATACATTGATTATGTATCCTGAGACTTTGCTGAAGTTACTTATCAGTTTAAGGAGTTTTGGGGCTGAGATGATGGGGTATTCTAAATATAAAATGTTGTCTGCAAACACAGACAATTTGACTTCCTCTATTCCTATTTGAATACCCTTCATTTATTTATCTTGCCTGATTATTGCCCTGGCCAGAACTTCCAATACCATGTTGAACAGGAGCAGTGAGAGAGGGCATTCTTGTCTATGCTGGTTTTCAAAGGGAATGCTTTCAATCTCCCCCTTCAATATGATATTGGCTGTGGGTTTGTCATAAATAGTTCTTATTTTGAGATATGTTCCATCGATACGTAGTCTATTGAGAGTTTTTAACATGAAGGTATGTTGACTTTTATCAAAGGCTTTTTCTGCATCTATTGAGATAATCATGTGGTTTTTGTCTTTGGTTCTGTTTATGTGATGGATTACATTTATTGATTTGCGTATGTTGAACCAGACTTGCATCTCAGGATGAAGCCAACTTGATCATGGTAGATATGTTTTTTGATGTCCTGCTGGGTTCAGTTGGCCAATATTTTATTGAGGATTTTCACATCAATGCTCTTCAGGGATATTGGCCTGAAGTTTCCTTCTTTTGTTGTGTCTCTGCCCGGATTTGGTATCAGGATGATGCTGGCTTCATAAAATGAGCTAGAAAGGAGTCCTTCGTTTTCAATTCTTTGGAATAGTTTCAGAAGAAATGGTACCAACTCTTCTTTGTACCTCTTGTAGAATTCAGCTGTGGATCCATTTGGTCCTGGGCATTTTTTTGGTTCATAGGCCATTAATTACTGCCTCAATTTCAGAACTTGCTACTGGTCTATTCAGGGCTTCAACTTCTTCCTAGTTTAGTCTTGGGAGGGTACCAGGAATTTATCCATTTCTTCTAGATTTTCTAGTTTATTTGTGTAGAGGTGTTTACAGTATTCTCTGATGGTAGTTTGTATTTCTGTGGCATCAGTGGTGATACCCCCTTTTTCATATTTTATCGTGTCTATTTGAATCTTCTCTCTTTCCTTCTTTATTAGTCTAGCTAGTGGTCTATCTATTTTGTTAATTTTTTCAAAAACCAGCTCCTGATTTCATTGATATTTTGGAGGGTTGTTTGGGTTTCTATGTCCATCAATTCTGCTCTGCTCTTCGTTATTTCTTGTTTTCTGCTAGCTTTTGGATTAGTTTGCTTTTGCCTCTCTAGCTCTTTTAATTGTAATGTTAGGGTGTCAATTTGAGATCTTTGCAGCTTTGTGATGTGTGCATTTAGTACTATAAATTTCCCTCTTAACACTGCTTTAGCTGTATCACAGAGATTCTGATACATTTTCTCTTTATTCTCATCGGTTTCCAAGAACTTCTTGATTTCTTCCTGAATTCCTTTATCTACCCAGGAGTCACTTGGAAGCAAGCTGTTCAATTTCCATGTAATTGTGTGGTTTTGAATGTGTTTCTTAATCCTGAGGTCTAATTTGATTACATTGTGGTCTGAGAGACTCTTCGTTATGATTTTAGTTCTTTTGCATTTGCTGAGGAGTATTTTACTTTCAGTTATGTGGTTGATTTTAGAACAAGTTCCATGTGGCACTGAGAAGAAGGTATATTCTGTTGATTTGAGTTGGAGAATTCTGTAGATGTCTATTAGGTCCCATGATACAGAGGTGAATTAAAGCCTTGAATATCCTTGCTAATTTTCTGTCTCATTGATCTCTCTAATATTGACAGTAGAGTGTTAAAGTCTCCCACTATTATTGTGTGGGAGTCTAAGTGTCTTTGTAGGTCTCTGATAACTTGTTTTATGAATCTGGGTGCTCCTGTATTGGGTGTATATATATTTAGAGGAGTTAGCTCTTGTTGAATTTTTCCCTTTACCGTTATGTAAGGCCCTTCTTTGTCTTTTTTTTTTTTTTTTTTTTTTTAATTGTTGGTTTAAAGTCTGTTTTGTCTGAGACTAGGATTGTAGCCCCTGCCTTTTTTTTTTTTTTTTTTTCTTTCCATTTGCTGGGTAAATTTTCCTCCATCCCTTTATTTTGAACCTATGTGTGTCTTTGCACATGAAATGGATCTCCTGAATATAGCACATCAATGGGTCTTGACTTTTTATCCAATTTGCCAGTCTGTGTCTTTTAATTGGGGCATTTAGCCCATTGGGGCATTTAAGGTTAGCATTCTTATGTGTGAATTTAATCCATCATCATGATGCTATCTGGTTATTTTGCACAACAGTTGATGCAGTTTCTTCATAGTGCCATTGGTCTTTATATTTTGGTGTGTTTTTGCAGTGGCTGGTACTGGTTTTTCCTTTCCGTATTTAGTGCTTCTTTCAGGAGCTTTTCAAGGCAAGCCTAGTGGTAATAAAATCTCTCAGCATTTGCTTGCCTGGAAACGATTTTATATCTCCTTCGCTTATGAAGCTTAGTTTGGCTGAATGTTAAATTCTGAGTTGAAAATTCTTTTATTTAAGAATGTTGAAATTGGCCCCCAATCTCCTCTGGCTTGCAGAGTTTCTGTTGAGAGGTCTGCTGTTAGTCTGATGGGCTTTGCTTTGTAGGTTACTTTGCCTTTCTCTCTGGCTGCCCTTAATATTTTTTCATTCATTTCGACCTTGGAGAATCTGATGATTATGTGTCTTGGAGTTGATCTTCTCATGAAATATCTTAGTGGTGTTCTCTGTATTTCCTGAATTTGCATGCTGGCCAGTCTTGCTAGGTTGAGGAAGTTCTCCTGGATAAAAGATAGGTAAATTCTATAGGTAATATAATGGATGTAGTACAAGAGGAAATTATCAGTTAAGATGCAATCAAAACCACTCACCCCTAGTTGGAATGTAGGTTTCACACAAATCCCACTGATGAAAAGAAATATATGTATATTTCAAATGTTTAACCCTTTGTTATCTTTTCTTGCTTAAAATTATCTGCAGAGCCATGAAAAACTGTTTGATATGTGTGACTAAGCAAACTGTTTGGGTGATTATGCTCTTGAGTATGAATGGTGAGCTGTTAAATGAAATACTCAATCATTGCTATGGAAGAAATTTGTTCTTACTAGCAATTTGAAGCTTAAAGAAACATTTATAGGAAAGAAAATTACTCAAAGCTTTAAATAAGGCTACTTTTAGAGTTGGCCTTAGACTACCTAGAGGGCATGATTAATCTTTTGCATATTATAGATTTTATTTGTTTATGTCCAGTGAGGTGACTTCTTGGTAGACATCTTCATTGCAATTTTCAGCAGCTCTATTGATGACACTTGTTAATTGAAGCCGACATGATTTGCTCTTGCTCTCTTTGAATGTCTTTATTTCTGTCCTAATATGCAAAGGCAGTTCCAGAATTTCTTAATAGGAGGGTCTCAAGTATAACAATCTGGTTGACAGGAAAAGCAATGGAATCTTCACTGCATTTGCATCACAAGCATACTGTTCTTTCTTACATGTGTTTTTTAGGGTGTCTTGGGACATCGATCCTCTTTAAGTCAAGTAGAAAAAAATGAAAATGAAATGCCATAGCCAATATCAGAGATATATTAATTTTAGTCTTTGTTGCTTTTATATTTTTCTAGGACAAAGAGATCTTCAAAACCAAAATGAAGTTCACATTTACAAGCCGGTGCTTTGCACTGTTTCTTCTTCTAAATGTAAGTAAAACAAAATTATTCAAAGCCATGCTAATGAAGAATGTTGAATAAGGAGGAATGTTTTGAGTGTGATTGAATTAGTATTTGCAAGGGTAGGCATTGGTCTCCAGAAGCCAAAACTAAGTTCCTCAAAGCCATTATTTTGCTTAATATTTTGTTAACAAATCTCTCCTCTGAACTGTCTCTAATTTAAATTAGTGTTTATAGTCTACCCAGAAATTTGAGCTTTGTTTACAAAACTTTAGCATTAATTTGAGACATCTCCATATTATCTTAGAAATTAACGTAGATGGTAAATAATATTCTCAGGTAAAATGTTTTCATGTTGAAAAAACTATGTTTTGAATCATAGTTCAAAACTATGACTTGAATGATAGTTTCTGGGCTGTTCAATCCTTTTAAAACATCTGGGCTGTTCAATCCTTTTAAAACATCTGAACTCTTTCAGTCTGGAATTTGATTTCAAATGTATTTTCATCAAAACTGACTACAGAATCCTCAAGTCTTTATATACCACTATTATTCTATAATTCTTTCTCCAACCTTTTAAATTATGTTCAGTTTATGTAATTCTATTTTGTTTTATTCCTAAAAGATTTAGCAAGTAATCGGAAATATAATCATCTCAGAAAATACTATCAATGCCTATTATTTGTGTCAACATTGTTAACCCACCATCACATCAGCTTCAATAGCACATGAAAGGGAGATGAGTAAATTTTACATAAATCAGTGTGGAGCTACCTTGCTTCTTATCCTTTCCATCACATCAGAGTAACATTTGCTAATGAATTACAGCTGGCTGCAAAGATCACTCAATATCTCATACTGTCGTACTGACCCACACAAAGCTTGCATAGGATTCCAGGATTTCCATTGTTTATTGATGTGTAGTATAGGCCTACAAGTCTGTCTAAACTGTTTGTCTTTATATTATTCAAGAAAAAAATATTACTACTATTTCATAAATGTTAATTTAGTTTATAAGGCAACTTTTATTTTTAATATTGTACATCAAATAAATGGTTTAGGGGAATGACTATTAATGCAACCCTTTTGCACCTATCTGGACAATGAGTATAACTTATTTTATTGTCAGGTTGTCTTATCATTTTATCCTATTAAATATTTCTTTAGATAAATTACAGTAAAGTTTTCTAAAAGTAATTAGCATTTGGAAATGCAGGTTTCTTTATGTCATTGGAAATATAATAAAAACACTAAACAAGACTACTGTGGAAACTAATAGAATATTTTAATTTGTCTGTAAATACCCAGGCCTTATGTGGTCTTCTATGGATATAAAAATATTGCTATATATTATTGATACTGTTATTTTTCATAGCTCAAATGAAATCCTAAGTGATCTAGTATATGTGAATATTTTGAATAATCATGTTTCATAAATCAAATAATTATATTGAACATGACAGAAGAAAACTAAAGAACTAAATACTAACAAAATTGTTTGAAGATTATCTAATTGCCTTTTTTATTACAAAGACTTTAGAAAATTTGTAGTGCGTTAAAAAAGTAAAGAAGGTCATTTTTATTCAAAACTTTTAGCTAATGTAGTCTATAATTTAAATATTGAAAAAATGCACATCTTTGCATGAGCCATGGACAGAAACATTTTATGGCTTGTGGGCACCTCTTGACCAGCAAGCATAACTGAACAGGGCATTTAAATGGGTTTGTGCTCTCTTTGCTGTGACAGAGAGAAATTTGCTTCTCTCTCTGTATTTGGATTATATATTTGATTTGGAGGATTTGTCCATAAAACAAAATTTGATATGTCCGTTTTCTTCAAAACATTTATTATGTGCACATTGACACTTCCCAGAGAAAAAAAAAATTTAATGGCAATGTTCCTAACTAATCCAAAATATTGCTTTTTAGACAATAGATTGTTGTGAAAATACACTAACTCTCAAACTCTATCGACTTGATTTTCATATAGTTTTTAAAGTATCAGTTTGGGTCACCACTTTCAACTAACCTCTTTCCATTAGCCATAACCACCCACTCAATTCCTCTCCCTCCTGTGAGGTATATAGTAAGCTTAGAACAGTGGTTGGTATACAGTGAACTCTCAGAAAAAGATGCTAGTGGTGATGCTGATGACAACAATGCCAATGGCAATAATGAAGACATAAAAAATTAGGTTCTTCAGAGCAGGTGTTATTGTTATGTGTTTACTTGGCTATATTCACCTATTTGCTTTGAATTTATGATATATGCAGTTTTGTTGTTTATATAATGTGAGTAGAATTACACAGCACACCAGCCAGGCATCTGATCCTACCCGGGAAAACCAGTACTAATGCTTTTTACAACAGGGTGCTTTGTCCTTTCTTATTTTGAAACGTATAAGTAACTGAAAACCAAAAATAATTATATACATTATCAACATTAAGGATGGTGACATGAAAATCCCATTGGTTACATCAGTTTGTAGATTCTAGGTTTATATTCTTTTTAGAGCAGTTTTGCCTGTGGCAATCAACAGGAAGCTCTCCCTTCAGCACAGCAGCTTGGGTCCACACACTCAGTGGGCTTGAACTATTGCAGAGATGGACCGTTTCTCAAAGTTCCATGAAGAACAGCTCTGTAACTGTCTCTCTACTACTAGAAACTGTAACACAAAAGCAACCTACTGTCCTACATCACAGTAGGAATTGCATAAGCATATGACCATTTCAAATCAGATAGCTTTCTTGTGGACTCCATGATTAGTGTGGATAAAATCTAGAATGTAAGCTCCATGAGAGCAGGTGGCTTGCCAGTTTTGTTCACTGCTGAATTTGCAGAACCTAGAAGAGTACCTGACATGTGAGAGGCACTCAAAGTATTTGTTGGCTGAAAAAAACAATGATGCTTGGGCTGCTGACTACTGATGTTGGTGGCAGCTTGGTGGTCGTATGTGTGGCGCCATTTACTTGAACCTTTAGGAGTGACATCACATATACGGCAGCTAAACTGTTACATGGGACAACAATTAAGAGGTTTGTTTGTTTGTTTGTTGAAAAATAACGTAAGATGGTTTATATGCAAAACTTTGAAAACTGATTTTTTTTTCAGGAAAATAATATGCCCTTAATGTCTCATTTCTATCTGGATGTGATCATATAATCATATGTTTATTTAACCCCCTGAAATAAGTAGTATAGACATAACACTTACAATAAATAGGATATTTTAAGTCTCTTACATTGCTTGGTAGTTTCATCCAATCATTACTGGTTTTATTTTGTCTCTGTATTGCTGAAAATAATACCACCTTCCCAGCAATTCTTATTTGTATAAAATTATCAGCAAAATTTAACATTTAATAAACTTTATGAAATTTGTATATATGTTATTTTAAGCAGTAGTAATTCCATGGTTGGAATTTTATATGTATATATATTATATATATAATCATACATATACATATATTTATATGTTTCTTTCTATCTATCTATCTATCTATCTATCTATCTATCTATCTATCTATCCAGTCAGCCCTCTGTATCCATGGGTTGTACATCCATAGACTGAACCAATCTCCGATAGAAAATATTCAGGAAAAAATTGTATTGAAAACGTACAGACTCTTTTTCTTTTTATTATTTCCTAACTAATACAGCATAACAACTATTTACATCACATTTATATTGTACTAGGTATAAATAATCTAGAGATGATTTAAATAATACAGGAGGATGTACATAGGTTATATGCAAATACTACACCATTTTATATGAAGGACCTAAGCATCCTCAGATTTTGGTATCCACAGGAGGTCCTGCAACCAATCCCCTGAGTATACCAAGGGATGACTGTATACATAAACAGAATGTGCCAATGAGTATGTTATTTTAGGAAGAAGGCCACTGAGACATTCATCTACTGCTGGGAAAATTCCATCTTCAGCGCTCAAATATGAACCAGACCAGGAACTGATGCAGATTATTACTGCTCATCTGACAACAGAGGTTCTAATTTTTCATTCCTTCAGTGTTGAAACAATCTCTACTGAACCAGCTTCTAACAAGTTCACTGGAGTTTGTTTCAATATTGCAAGAATGATAAGATGGAAGCTACTTTCATCAGCATGAATTATAACTACTCATATACAGATTGTCATATTTCCACTGTTACTGATGTTAAAACTGCATTAAAGCAAATAAAAATGTAATTGAAAATACAGTGTAGGGTTTTCTGCTTGATATCCTCGGACATACTATTTGCCTATGGTTTCCATGAATTTCCAACTAAAGCAGGAAAATCTCTTACTTGGTTGTCAGCCATATAAAAAGAGAATTCAGAATGTTACTTTTGGGAAGAAAGCCAGCTTTAAACAAAATAGTTCTTAGTGTTTAGCATATCTAATACAAGTGACAGATACGATTTATATATGACATAATATTCCATCTTTGAATTCAATTTGAAGATGGTGAGAAAATGGTCCAGAAATTAATAATATATCAAATGATCATTCTCATATTAACTGAAGATTTTAGAGCCACAAAAGAAGAATCTAAATTACATGTATAAGCTGAACCAATAATTAATACCTCTATTGTGAAGGCATCATGATCCATCCTTGCTTTGTGGTTACCTGATATGTAATTTAATTTTTAAAACATACATATTCATACAAATGTTCAGTAATAGACTAAAAAAAGAAACCTCAACATAGAATCCCTTCAGATTACCCTTTTTTAAAAATTTTACAAATCATGTTCCAATTCCATTAGGAGTATCTAAGAATTTTATGACTGATGATTCTTTATTGTTCATAACTTCAGGTATCAGAAATACATTTTATAGTGTTGGTCCATCTTGCCATACAGTAAGCTCTATGAGAGCATGATCTACACTTATTTTATTCAGCACTGTATCCTCAGCATCTGGCACAATGTTGGGCTCATCAAGTTTGATCAATATTTGCTGACTGATCTGAAGGCCAGTGGGGAAAGTGCCATATATCAAAAGGAATTGTGTTCAGCTGCATTGGTAAAGGATTTGCACAGTTTTAATCATTTTTGTGGGTTCATTACTTTCTCTTGTGACATAAATTCAAGAGACATTAAAATTAGAAATAAAATGTTTAAAGAGTAGTGTCAACTTTATTCACAATTGGTGTCCATTTGAAGTTATCACAGTAATGTTATAATAATGTTAAGTATTCACCATCTTCTCTTTGCAAGCTATTTCCACTGGGATGGCGTGCGACCATCTCCAAATCTAACCCAAAATAGGACTTACTTACCAAGGGGAAGAAGTTCCCCCTAAAAATGTTTTCCTTTCCCAGCATCTCCCCTTTCTTGGCAACTATATTTTTCCCCAAATATCTAGGCTAAATATCTGGGCCATTTGACTATTACTGTTTCCCATTCCTTGTATTCAAATATGCCTTCATGTTTTTATTATTGAGAAAGTGCTAAGAGTGGTACTTTCTTGTTCCAGCCAGGCCTTCAACTTCCTGCTGCCCCCACCCCACCCCACACCTTTAACCTGTGGACATCTGATGGCTGCTGCATGAATTTTACTAAAAGTTCTCCTTTCACAACCTTCACTGATCAAAAATCTATAAAACATCTTTATCATATTATATTATGTTATATACCATGTTTTAACAATATTAGCTAAAATGTTTTGAACCTTTCGTGTCCCTGACACTTTGTGTTTATTTTCTTGTTCATCCTCACAACATCATAGATGATAAATATTATTCTTTCTACTCTTCTTATTTTACATTTCCTAGGTTGAGGAAACAGATCTAGTGAGAGGTTGCTAATCTGCTCAAAGTGACAAAACAAGTCTTAACTTTTTTTGTTATCTGAAGATTCAGATAATGCAGAGTCTTGAAAGCAAAGTCCTGACCTTCTTACCCTCAAATATGTTCCCCTTCAGGCAAGATGATTTTCTCACAGTGGTTCATGCATGTCATTTCCAACCTCCTGACTTTTGTGGGAAAGATCCCTCCATCCCAAAAAGCTTCTCAGCCCACCTTGTGCCTATGCAGAAACTACACACACTCAAGGTTCAATTCAAATTCTACCTTGTATCTGTGGCCATCCTGAATGTTTGTGCTCCCTACTCTCTCCAAACTCTGAATTTTGATTGGATTGTGTGCTGGACAACTTAGCAGTTAGTGATGTGCTCTCGTGTAGGACATACACAATGACACGCATGGAAAACAGTGAGGATTCACCATGAAGAGCCAGGAATATACGTGTCAACTTAATAGGGATGAGTTTTGTTTAGAAACTAGCACATATAGAAGAGTACATAACACCACTTCTGCCATCAATACAACTGGAGAAACTTCAATCTTAGAACTGAAGTTTCAGTAAGTATGATAGAAATTAAACAGCATTCCTAAATTCAGAAAAAGGAAAGTCAGTGCAGGCTGATGTTTTAGGTTTCTCAAAAAAAAAAAAAAAGAAAAGAAAAGAAAAGAAAAAATCACTATGTAGAACATAGATATTAAAAAGTTGCAGATTCCAACACCACTAAAAACATTGGTCATAGCCACAAAAGAAATTGAAATCTGTATAAACACAAGTTAGAGAGCAATGTGACAGAGTGATCTTTTCAAACACCCACATTACCTTTGAAAAAGAGAGACTTGTGATGGTGATGATTTACTGAAACTGAAAAAAAACTATTGTCAATCTGTACCAAAATGCAAATGTGCTGAGATAAATATCTAAGAAATACATCGATTTTTCATTAGTGAAAATAAATTGCCCTGTACAGGTCATCTGCTGTTGAAACCAATTTAAGGAGATTATGGTCAATTATGAGGAGCATAAAACATATTTTGTTTGTTCTATGGAATAGACGGGATAAATTTCTAGCAGTGTACACAGCACCAATAAAATTTAACTGAAAGAATCAAATAAAAAAGCATATTTATTGAACTGTGTCTATTTTTTAATAACATGATTCATGATTCTTTAGAGTAAGGCAAAGTTGATTTAATATTTTATTTTTTGGAAATTAGATTATTTGTTTTGTTTACTTCTAAATTTTAGAATCATAATACAGTTAAAACAATCCTAACTGATAAAGAGGTGTATGAGTGTGTGTAGGTGTTATCCATTTTCAATAGCAAATGCAAATATAAAATGTTCAGGTAGAATTTGTAGATGAAATGTAAAACATTTTAGTTATGTATACGAAAAGAATTGTACATAGAGACCATGAATAAATATTGCTTAGAGAGCAAAAACAAATGTTTTCAAATTTTTTCGTTGTCTCATTTGTGTGTGCTCACCCATTCCTCCTGTCTATAAGTAACTGATTTTTCTTTTTAATACAGCACCCAATCCCAATTCTTCCTGCCTTTTCAAATCAAACCTATCCAACAATAGAGCCCGAGCCATTTCTTTACGTCGTAGGACGAAAGAAGATGATGGATGCACAGTACAAATGCTATGACCGGATGCAGCAGTTACCCCCATACCAAGGAGAAGGTAAAGAGAAGGATGTATATGAACTTATGTTTGAAACACCATTAAAGACATTTTCTTTTGTGGTTAAATATGTGTTGAATAATTTTAATTTAATATGCCAGCAGTTTTCACACTATGGTATGTTTGTGTATTTCATGCAGTGCATATGCCTAATTTCTTTGCTCAAGTTCATCCGACTGCAGTTTGACTAACATCTGCCCTCATGATAAAATGACTGCAATAATTCAGTATTCACACCTGGCGAGCAGGAACAACACAGGACCGAGTGAGGAAGGGGATGTAGAAAATGACAGGAAAGGGAATTGGAAAATAATGGGCAGAGAATTTGACTGAGGTGGATGCTATCAAACCCTATCTTGCTTGGATTAATTAGGTAGTAACTTCCCTTTAACTGTCAATTGGTTGGCAACCCATACTATTCTTCCACACTTTCTGGCCCCACTTTCCAGGAGAATTACAAAATGATACCTCCTAGCCAGACATTGCTTATCTACCAGCTTCTCCAGAATGGCTGTATGTGACTGCCCAGATATTTTCCAGTCTAAACATATTCTATTAGCTGTAGAGGACCCATAGAGAGCAAAAGGGGAGATGTGATGGGCAAGCTCATTGCAACATCCCTTTAAATTTTCCTATTTGTCCCCTGAGGCATTTGAAAAGATTTAATAAGATCTTTTACGATCATATATATATTTGAGACAGGGTCTCCCTCTCTCACCCAGAACGATCCTCCCACTTTAGCCTCCTGAGCAGTTGGGACTACAGGTGCATACCACCATGCCTGGCAAATTTTTGTATTTTTTTGTAGAGCATGTATTTTTTTATAGAGCATGTTGTCCATGCTGGTCTCCAACTCCTGGGCTCAAGAGAGCCTCCCAAAGTGCTAGGATTACAGGTGTGAGACACTGTGTCTGGTCTACTACCAGGTATATTTTAAGACAAGCCAACTTGGTAGGAAAAAAATGGTTAAATATACTCTGTTACAGCACATTCTTTGCTTTCAAATAGTTCAAGTTTTAGTTTGTAGTTCTTATTTTTAGCATTTTCCTTTAAACAAAAACATCAAGTCAACTGAAAGGCAGATACATGTTATTCTTCTGTGTGCAGTAATTTCAGTGTTTATCAAGAACTGAACAGGCATTAGATATAACTCTGACCGAAGGAGAAACAATTTCATTGAAGCCAATGAGACAATAAAAACACAGTACTGATATTTTCGGGGATTTTCTGAGAGCTCTTTTCATTTTTTAAATAATTTTTGAGAGCATTCTTGAAAGCCTGAATCTGATTCTTTTGAATACATACCTTTATAGAGGTAAATCTTCATGGTTTTGGGTAGATTTTTGTTTGTTTGTTTTGTTTTGTTTTGTTTTTGAGAGAGAGAGGGTCTTGCAGTCTTTGGGGCATTTGCTTTTTTGATTAGCTCAACTTTAGAACCTTTTACAAAGTAGATATAGAGCCCTGTTTATCATCCAATGAGATAATTTGGTCACAGATATGCTAAGGCTATTTGAAACTGTATTTCCAAAATAAATGACTTTGGTTCGTTTGAAAAGTAGGTGGTTATGACTGATGTAGTGAGCCCAACTACATGTAATATTGTCTTGAGATCAATCTTCTCATTTAGTTAAATCCACAAGGCTTCAATATTAATTTCCTTCTAAATGGCCAGGTCCATATTGCAATCGCACCTGGGATGGATGGCTGTGCTGGGATGACACACCAGCTGGAGTACTGTCCTATCAGTTCTGCCCAGATTATTTTCCGGATTTTGATCCATCAGGTAGAGTGTTTATTTTCATTTTATGCTCTTGCTATGAAGCTTTTAGAGTTTTCATGGTTTTGAGAAGAAAATCAGATATAAAATGTACCTACCTAATCATACTCCACATTTCAGCAGCTTCTGAAGCGTTTCCTTAATTGAAATACTGCTTAGGTGTATAAATATTACAAGCTGACCTTTTTTTAAGGCATATTGCTAGTCAGTTATATGTGTTGGTATTAAATTCTGGTTTATAAGCATAGCTTTTCTAAAACTCTGTGAATAGTTTTATTTAAATGTGAGTTTTAAACATTTTTCAATTGTCTTACTGAAAAGGGGGTAGAAATCTTAATTATGAAGGAGATCCAGATGCTGAAACTAAATGGATTAGCTATGGGCACAACATATAGGTTGTTAATGGGTGAAATTTGTTCCTGAGAGTAAAGTGAGCCTGAGCCTACAGGGGTTAAGTGGCTTTAGAATCCCAATTAAAGAAGAAAAATGAATCTACCCCTGAAACAGTGTTTGAAAATGCTTTTGTGCTTCCTTCAAGAGTAAAAGATATCTAATTTGTCCCTGAAAACAAAATTTCACCTCAGTAAGGCAGAGATAATGGAAGTGGGATTGCAGAGAACCTCTTTTAAAACCAGTGCAGGCTAGCCACTTCTGGGAATTCCCATTGTGATGGAAAAGTTGGGATGTGAAGAAAGAAAGGCTTTGTGCTGTGCCCTAAATCGGCTACATTCCTGGAATCTCTAACTAAATGCTATTTGATGATACTCCTTCAGGACCTTATTGACTCTTCCCAGTGAATGATGCTTCATTAATCTTTATTTCACAACTACATTAGAAGTAACTTGATTGGCACAAAGAGCTGTTGTGCAGTTGAGGACACTAGGCCAGTTCCGAAGTAACAATGCAGCTCTTGCCAAAGTGGATATAAATATTGACTACAAGGCAAAATTTTGATCAACAAATCAGAGATTTCCAGGCATCGATCCATCTTTTCAGCCTGGTTCTTATACAGAAACCTCTCAGCTGCAGGACAAATTCACTTTAAAAGTGTGTCTGAAATATATACATATATTCCAAACTTAAATTATAAACACACACACACACACACACACACACACACACACACACACAACACATTAATGAAATGCCAGAGGTTTCACTTTGGAAAAAGTCCTTGGTAAAAGACAGATAGTGAAAGAACTGTATTGAAATTCAAAAGAGGCTGACATTCTGAAGGAATATGCTGGAATGTAAAAAGCAAAATTTAACAAGGAAGCATTTACAGCCCCACACTTGAAGCCAAACAAACAACTTTAATGGCACAGAGCCAAGATGGTCCAACTATGGTTTGGGACAGTGAATCTCAACCCAGATGCCCTTTCACAAAATGAAAAAAAAAAAAAATGGTGAGCTTTTAAAAAATGCAGATGCCTGACCCTGTCCAGATCAATAGAATTTGAATCTCTAGGGACAGGACCTCAGAATCTGCAAGCAGTTCCCCCATGTGAATCTGGAATGAGAGAAGCACATCGTACTTTTCACAGGTCAGTCCACACATAGAGTATTTTAGAGAGAAATATCAATCATCAAAGCACATGTGGAGAGTCTCCAGGCTGTGAGCAGACAAGCTGTAGGGAGTGAGTAATGGGGGATGTTTGGTTTGTAAAGGGAAGACCCAGAGTAAACATAATCCTTTCTTCAAATATTGAAAGACTCATCAGGTGAAGGAGGACAAATTCTTGATAGTTGTAACAGTTAAAACCAAGAAATGACTTGATCCACACTTAAGTTAAAACAAAACAAAAAATACCGTTTCCTATAGCCTTGTTCATGAGTGGAATGACCTTCTTTAAGAGTAGCATCTCTCTGCATGCAATATATTTTCCCATATCTGGCTACATAACTTAATTGAAACCAAATTATATTCATTTTATTTGAAAAAAAAAAAAAACTGCTTTCGGCAATCTGATAAATATTAAATGTGGCCACTTTTAAAAATCGCAAATAAACTTGGAAGGGTTGGTCATTGACAAATAACATTAGCAAAATAATCGACAAATTTTCAACATCAATTTTTTGTGCTGATCAATGCTAATCCTTTTTCACACGTTGTTAATGTCCAATAGAGATGCTTTAAATAGGGTTTGTCTAGTGGCTATCTCAGTAAATTTACAGTTTTAAGTTTTCTTATTTAACTTTGTAACGGATTTACATGAAGCAGTAATGATTCTAATAGGTTGCTTGAAAACCTCTTTTGCTTGAAAAAATATTTTTTCATACATTTTAAATAAAATTAAACATACAAATAACTCTATAACCTGCAGTTTAAATCCTGCATTTAGTAAAATAATACCTGTTTCAGTCATACAATAAAAAATGATGAATTACACCTAAAACTGCCAAGGAAAAGGATTTTGTACTAGCTCTTAGCAGATTGAGTAACCAAACCTACTAATAGAAAATTGTTTTAAATATTATCAGATCTCAGTGATTTTTCAGCCAAATAAAGTTCTCTTTTTTTCAGTATGTTTTTTCCTTAGCCTTTAAAACAATAGCAATGTTCTTCAAATATTACCATACGATTCTGACTTCCACATCCTGTGCTAAAAAAGAAAATAACCATCTATAAAAGCATTATCTTTAGGTACAGCAATGCTTTGCCTTTGTTAACATAGGAAAATGCGTCAAAAATATTTTCCCTGAGAAATTATCAAAGATTAAAATTTTGTGAAGATTCCAAATACACTTGCAAAATCTCCCTGCATATTATACCAATCTAGGCTTGATATTTGATCTCTCAGACAATAAACACATCACATAGTTGCTTTGAAGAACTAGAGAATATCTGAATAACTGAGATTAAGTTTGGCAAGTACATTCATTTTAATGTTTGCTTGCTCATTATTTCTGTGTTATTTAATTCAACCTGATTTTTTCTTTCAGTTGCTTGGCCAATTCAGAGGTTAGAATTTAAATATTATCTTGAGCCAACAACATTATCTAAAATTCTTTAGGTCACTGGAATGGAATATAGACAACCTTGATCATTTATGAGATTTCACCTTCTAGAGTCCCAGTACCAAATTAAAATATTGTTGACCAGTATTATAATACAAAAGCGAGGTTTTTTTTTAGACAATCCAGCTTAATTCTAATTTTAGTTAAGTGCCACTTTAGTTGTTTGCTAACAATATACTAGTTTTACAGTGTGCTTATCGTGCTAATAATAATGTCTTGATAAATAGTATCTCACCATTCTGACCACTCTTTACTCCCAATAAATATTGTTGTGATTTCCCAGCCTCATGCACTTAACCCAGAATCTCAGATACATACTCAGTTAATAATTTAAGCAACATACAGAACAAAGAAGTTTTCTTATTTATTTCTGAGATAGAGCACTTGATGTAGGGTCTGGTATATGGTAAGTTATCAAATATTATTTTAAAAAATTATGAAAGTTGCTATCATGGCCTAATATTTTAGTATGAATTTCAGTAAAGATATTATGAGTCATCCCCATGAGAACTTATTATTTCTATCAAATTTGGAACTTTACTTTGTACTGATACATATACACTGGCTAAAAAATTAAAATTTAAAAAGCACCAAGGCTTTATCATATTGTAACCAGCACTGAATATATCACACAAAAATAATTGAAAAAATAATAAGCCTGATGGGAACCAGCAGACACCACAAAGCAAGCACTTGGAAGGTTCTTTCTCAGGGTCCAAACAAAATCTTCTTGTCCTTTTCTTCTGAAATATTTTAGTGTAAGCAGAACTCTTAACCTCAGTGAGCAACCCCAGAATCATTGACCTGCTGGTTGGAGGGACAGTAGGATGCCAGGCTTTCCCCCTCTTTGCTAAAGAAAAAAAAAAAAAAGTGGGGGGCCAAACCAGTGTTATCTTTTATTTCTATGCCAAATCCAATTTCCAGGTGCCATTTACATCGTCTTATTTTCTCACCTACATCTGCATCTTAACAATTAGGGCTTGCCTGTTTTGCTTCCTCTGATAAGTTGGCACATTGCCACAGAAATAAGAGGCTTAATTAGTGCTTAATAGCTCTGCAATAGATTGGAATGAAGTAGACTCAGATTTGATGCCTGACCTTACTAGATGCTAGTTATGGAAGGGAAATTTACTTATATATAAAATGGGAAGAACAATATTCACTTCAAAGACTCATTATTAACGTTAAAGAAGATAATTATGCAAAGTGCTGAGCGGTGCCTGCCCCCCCCATAGCGAAGGTGGAGATCTTTAATATGTCAGTCCAGCTGAGTTAGGAATTTCATTAACTAGCATCTATGAGATACTTTAAAAAGTAAACAGTAAAGGGTAAAGCCTGGATCCCTATATATTTTCTGTGGGATGAAGAGAGATGATTCAAATGAAATATCTTGAGAGGCAGAAAAATGACCTCTTGATATATCCCTTAGTTTTGGACTTCTTTGTTCTATTGGATTTAACCATATGGGACTGGGAAGATTTGACCATTTGATCCAAAAATTACTGTTTCATACAGTTAATCTAATGAAAAAACATTGCAAGTAAATAAAGAAAGGTATGTTCTTGTTCTTCTCCAATAGTTTCCATCTACAATCAAAAGTTTCATGTCTGTTAAAAAATTACAAGGTAGAGTATAGGTAGCACTTTGGAGTCTGACCCATATCCATGTCTTTGGGTCTAAATCCTGGTTCAATCTCAGTGGCTTTTCAAGCCCATGACTCCTCTCACTGTCTGCTTTGAATTTGTAAAACGAAGTTGACAATGCCTACTTCACATGGCTTTGCTACAGTTAAAATGAGACAATGCATATTAATACACTTTGTATAATACATGATTTGTTATAGTCTCTATTGACATATTCACATTCAAGTTCTATAAAGTGATTAATATGTTGGAATGGCTTTTAAGCTTTAATTTATTATTTTTCCTTCTTGGGAATTTGAGATATTAGTGTAATAATTGTTATGTTTCATTAACAGAAAAGGTTACAAAATACTGTGATGAAAACGGCGTTTGGTTTAAACATCCTGAAAACAATCGAACCTGGTCCAACTATACTATGTGCAATGCTTTCACTCCTGAGAAACTGAAGGTAGGTTCTTTTTCACATTTCAGTATTGAGTGAGAATGTCGTTATTTGTACAAGGAAATGGACATATAACTGTAAAATATCTGCTACCAAGAAGCCAACAGATTTTGTGGAAAGAAATCATACGATAACTGGTAAGTTCTAGGAATCTCTAGAGCAGCATTAGAGAAAATGACATTTCACTTCTTGGTTGGCACTCAGAGTCAAGAGTCAATTGAAGTTCCACGAGCATACAGAATCAGTCCATTTATGGCAGGGGGATAAGTGTCCATAGAGCAGATGAACGGATTCCCAATGATGCCAGAAATTAGGCAACATTTCAAGGGACTCTCTAACATCTCACTTTTCCTGGAAGAGTTTCGAAACTACAGATTTTTCCACAAGTCACAAGATAGCATGCTTCCCCCGTGTTGGCCATGACCTTAGTTTTACAATAAGGCACAGAAAGAACTCCTAAAGTGGGGCATCTCCTCAGTCCGCTAATACAGGTATGGCTGCTTAGATTATTTTCAGTGGAAGTTCATTCTTATTTGTTAGTACTTGCATTTTACTGTCTGTTAAATATTTTGAATATTATCTCTGCTTAGAAACATTCATCTAAGCAAATGGTGGGGGAACAGATGCTCTTCCTTCCTCAGATGCATCAAAAATCTGAAAAGTTCACTAAGTCTACAACCAGCCTCCTCACCGCACAGAACTAGAAGTTACAGTTGGTCAATGTTTAGCTGTGCAGGGCATCTCTAAGCAACCCTGCTGACTCTAACATAAACCTATTATTTCCGTCAAAGATAGGCCTGTATACTAAATAATTATTCAGTTGAAAGCTAAAAGCACACTAGTGCTTTTGTTTGTTGTTGAGATGCTTTCAGGGTGTAGAAAAGTTTTCTTTTATTAAAAACAAAACAAATAACAACAAAAACAAACAAGATGAACATATAGCTTAGAAACCAATTGAATAGGAGGGACAACTCATCACAAGCACAGGCTAAGGCACCACAGTCAGTTATCTCTTTACAAATGGTTTAGTCACCCTGAGAATCAGATGCATGTCTACACCCTAATGGAGAGCTGTTAATAAAGTCTGATTAATAAGCTATGTCATGGAGTAGTGAATTTTCTGAATGAGTGTTGATTATGATGTTACAGAAAAAAATTATACTCACATTAACCGAATTGTTGTAAGTGGTGCAAGTCCAAATAATTCTTAGTGTTGTCTTTGGACTTCTCACGTACACTGGCCACATCTGAGAAGGAAATAATTTAAAGAAGAAATGCTCCTCTCTAGGAATCTAGTACAATGTTTAAAATGCTTTCCACAAATCTTCTATATAAATATCGTCACATTAAAATTTGAAGGAACCAACCTAGAATTCATTAAAAAAAAAAAACTCAACCTTGAGAATGACACAAGGATGGCAACTAAATTATGAGTTGTTGATTTAAACTTACGTATTTAGACAACTCTATTTCAGAAGAACAAATGTTTTTAAAAGGAGTATTCTGGAAACAACTGAAAAGAATATGAATTAAGTTATATAAATTTTTCTTAGAAATAAAGTATGCAAAGATTTCTTAAAAGACTGACAGAAGAGGGGGTGCAGATATATATCCAAATTAATTAAGGGGCAAGAGTGTTCTACGTAGTAAACTATTTAGAAGGAAGAACTTTTCTCCTGATATTGTCTACAAGTGAAGTTAGAAAAATAGCTAGAAAATGAATTCCTGGGAGAAAAGATAGGAGGTGAATGTTTGTGTGTGTGTGTGTGTGTGTGTGTGTGTGTGTGTGTATAAGATTCCTAAATCCCTCCCAAGAAAGCTATCTGAAGATTTTATCAGCTCCAATTATAAACCTACTATTCTAACTTTATTAACATTTCCTGTAAGAGTAAAATGTGCTATTAAGAGAGTGGTATCAACAATGAAAATGCCCCCAAAATATGGAATGCCTGGTCAAATGATGCAACAGGCACAACTTAGGAGAAGCTAATTAGTCCATTTTGAAATTCTAAGGCCTAGAAAAGGAATGTTCATTTCAGGACAGCAATAATGCCCATAACCAAGAAAGGGCTCTGAACAGTTTGGGTGCATTTTAGCTGAATTAGTGCTTCAATCCCAGACTCTTCCTAAGGAAATTGACAAAAGTCAAAATATTCAAGGCTATACAAATCCCACATTTATTCCAGGAAATCAAAGAACTTCATAGACGTTATTCATTCTATCTACACTACATTTGCATTCATACCAAGACCCAACAAACTGTGGAAGGAACTTAAGACCAAAAGTCAAGAGATTAAGGTACAACTACAAAATAATGTACAAATTATGCTCCACCAAGAAAAACAAGTGAAAACAAAATCCCTAGTTACAATAGATTCAAGTCTACTTCAATTACAGTTGATGAAATTGGCTAAATAGTACAAAATGCAAAAGCTAGTGTCAAAATAGAGTGAATGAGAGAGAGAGAGACCAGAAACATAGAAACAGACAAAGAGAAACAGAGAGACAGAGAAGACAGAGAGAGAGATGGGTGACTAGATCAATCGCTGTTTTCTCTGTGATAAAATTATAAGGAAAGGAAAGATTGTGATGACTAGGAAAAAAAAGATGCTATGACATTATACATTTCATGAGAAGGACATTCTTCCAAGTCAACATAACATTATGGGAGAATAAATAAAATTAACCATGATTATGAAAAAAAAAGAATTATCAAATGGCTGCCAAGGGGAAAGTTTGCAGCTCTAACCAACTAAATACTAATGATATCATTTTAAACAAAGGCACAGCAACCCGCCACCATACTCTTCGCACCCTCTGTATATGCTGAAAGTCAGGAGAGCTTGGAAAGTTGATTGCTATTTTGCCAGGTCTGTGGTATAGAATTAAGTATCCACTGTCTAAAAGATTCCAGAAGTTTAAAAGTACCAAGATTGCTTACTGGGCTTAGGGATGATAATTTTTAATGAATTTAAAGCTACTTCTGAAATATATTTTTGAATGAGGAACTTCATCTCAAGGAACTTTATTCTTTGAAAATGACAATTTATTTTCATACCATGAGTAAAGATAAAAATAATTTCATTGTCTGAAATATTTGTTATAATTGTAGCAGTTTTTTAAAGGGAGGAAAACATTTGTTGATTTAAATATGTTTAGAAAAATAAATGATTTTCTCTCTGATGAATCATTCATTCATTTTGTGTTTGTTTGTTTTTACTTTTTGTTGTTCCAGAATGCATATGTTCTGTACTATTTGGCTATCGTGGGTCATTCTTTGTCAATTTTCACCTTAGTGATTTCCCTGGGGATTTTCGTGTTTTTCAAGTAAGTACACTTACAGCATCTGCTCTTTATTTCCTCCTTTAAGTTATTGAAATAAATGGTGAATTCTGCAAGAGTGGAGTTGTGGAAGGGTCTTCAGCAAATTACAAGCAACATGCAACGTTAGGAGTCATGAAGTAGCAAGAAAAATGAAATGAATTTAAATATGCTTTTAATCCTATCTTTGAGGAGAAGGGGGTAAATTTATATCATTTTCAAAAGCGCTATGCCTTGAGGCCTCCCAAAGTAAGACAGTCCTGTGAGCCCATAAGTACACTGTTGTAACATGGTAAAGGTTCCATTCACCATGGGTAAGTTACCATTAAGGGTAGAGGAGAGGATTCTCCATCTTCTTTTACTCCCACTCTAATTTTTGGCGACCATAGCCACAAATCCACATATACCCTGCCTAATTATTTTTTGCTAGCATATGTAAGACTAAGGAATAAACAAGCACATCAGAGCATGTTTCTACAAAACCCAATTTAATAATGCTTGTCTTTAGGTTTTATGGTGCACAATTATACTAGAAAGCAAAATATGAGAAAACGCACAAGGAAAACTTGAATACTTTAAATTATCTTGTCATCTTACATGAATATAAAATAGGATCTTTACAGATAATGGTACATTTAAGTTAGAAACTGTTATGTATGCTTTCATCACAACAAACCTTAGTGAAAACAAAGCACTCATAACATTGTCCTAGGCTGGCTTTCTGAAGTATATTCTCAAATGTAGATTCAAAGTAAGACACATGTGTATTTTTTTCTAGACACACCATGGTTCAGTAAATATGTTAGAAACTGAAGTAAATTAGATAAAAATGAAATAATACATGTAAGGTACCTGGATTCATGTCTGACACATAAGTGAAATATGTGTTTGATATCATTATTATTATTATTGGTAGTAATAATAGTCATGATAGTATCATAGAAATCATAAAGAAAAGCCCTTTTGCAGACTCAGATGACAAACAATCATCCACACTTAAAAAATGTGGTATGTGATTAAATGTACAGTGATTCACATATAGAATGAGGGGGGAAGAAGAATATATATGTATTTATCACCCCTGAACTATATACTTAAAATGGCAAAAATGGTAAATTATACGTCTACACTTTACCTCAAAAAATAAATTTAAAACATAGAATAATAGAATCTTAATTTGATTTTTGTTAAAACATCATCAGGATAGTACTAAGGAAAATTAAACCAAGGGGAGAATAATCACCTGTGAATATATTCTTAGTACAATTACTATTTTTTCCTTCATCATTTTTCAATCTTTGTCTGTATCTTAGTCAAGATTCTTATATTGACTAAGCAATAGAAGTGAATAGTAATTTTTAACTGGATAGCAAATGATAACATAAGCAAACAGACAATGAGCTCCTTCCATAAGTGGTTTAACAGGAGAAAGACTGATAAACAAAGCAAAACGACATGAATTACTAATTACTCAAATTAGAATAGAAGAATATTTTCGATGATGATCAGAATACAGTATTCACACAACATGATTAATCTTGGAATGTCTTCATTTTTCAATTGCACTTCATTATGGCAAATAAACATATCATCATGGTTCTCAAACAAATTTTATTTTAAAATATGCCACTAAAGCATATTTTTTAAGTTTTTTAAATGTAATCATAAAAAAATTGAAAGAAAAATTTCCCAAATTTGTAATCATGCAACTAATTGTAGTTAGGACTTTAAAGGTAATAATGTCAAAGGCATTATAGATCTTAATTCCTTTTTTCTCCAGTAACTTAAATAAGTGAGGAGATGTGAAAGCCAAATCAGTAAATAAATTAAGAATTTTTTTTCAATGATCATTTCTATATTAAGCTACTGAAGATGGGTGTGTTAAAGTGCAGCACATGGGCAAAGTAGAATATTTCTCAACTCCAGTTAGTCCCAAAGCAAAATGATTCTGATCAAACCCTTGAGAGAATGTGAGGACAGATTGTCTAGAAAGCACCCAACTTTGCCCTACTGTCTCTCAGTTCTAAGAACCAACTAAACAGCAACTTAAATCTGAGGAAGAAAAACAAGTCTTATTGATGTATCATCTGAGCCTAATAATGAGAAGAAATGAACTGAAATAGCTGGTTCTTCAGAGCAGACACAACAAGAAACAAATGACATACCAAAAACACATATGTTGAGATGCCAAATATTCAAACCAAAAAAAGCTATATAAAATTTTATACTTGTTTTCAACCATATCTTAAACCTTACCCAAACTAAAATATAAAGGGCTTCTGTTTTCTTAAAATTTAAGTTCGATCCTGACCCTTTAATGTTTTTTATATTTGAATTTCAGAAACATTAAAAGTGATTGTGGAAGTAGAAAATAATACTGATGTATCACTGGAATTTATTTGTGAATTAGCAAACTTTTTCCAGAATTTATTTTCAAATACTCTACATCATCTTTAAGATCTTCACTGCACATTACAATAGAAAGTTTTATAATTTATGCACTTAAATGGCATCATCTGTGTGCAACCTGAGCAAAAAAATATCATCACTCCCTTGCTTAATTCTATATTCCCAGGGTTAAGTAATTTTGCAGACTCCAAACAGTTTTATAAAACTTTCAGGAAACCAGAGTGAAAAGTTACCCAGCTCCAATTCTAAGAGCTGATGCCCCATTCATAATCATTCCATTGAAATCTCACTGTAAAGCCCTCAGAACTTCTCAAATGTACCTTATAAAAAGGAGGAACCCTGCAGCTGTCCTCCTGAAATGAGCAGGCCTAGGAGGCCTGCAGAGAAATTTAAAGTCACTGACCATACAAGAGGCTTTGGAACTGCCAATACCTCACTAAAATCTTGGGATATTACTCAGAATTAGTTTATTAAAGTATGCCTTTAATCTTAATGTAATTTTATTCTGAGCATGCAGGGGAAGGTAAAAGGCAGAACTATGTAAACTTAAAGCAAATAGAAATCATGCTCCTTGTGCTGTTGGAAAATTAATGTATAAATGTATATAAAGTCTTCATTTTAATAGAAGAAAATTGATCTTCTATACCTTCTTCCTAGAGAAAATGTAGAAAAAACGGTTTCTCAGGTTTAATTCATAGAAAAGTCAGCATTAAAAATCTTAACTGTTCAAAAGTTTAAATAATATTCAAGATGATATGCAGGTCATTTCTGGTACACCAGTTAAAGATAGAAGACAGCATTATTAGGATGGTATTTAGTTTAAAATCTTCACAGAAAAATTTGGAATGATAATATGGAAAGGGATTAAATATAAACATCAAATTAATTCAGCAAGATCTCTTACTGCTAGATTCCAATAGTAAGTGTCAACAAGAGAGCTAAAATGACGATGCCCTTAGGGAAGACTGGTTTGGGAAAGACACATAAATGGACATTTATTTGAGATTGGTTCTTGACCATTTTCAGCAAATTTCCAATAAATTCACTTACCCTTAAATTTCAATTACAATTTCTCAATTTGCTTTTCTGTGGAATAATCCTAAATATGTAAGCCTCTCATTGTATTACCTCATGAAAAGCATAACAGACCATTCATTAGCATTTATTTTGACTGATTGTTATCCATGTCTTTCTGATTGGTATTTTAAATATTATTCTTGCCTGAAAGTTGATAGAAATATAGTTTGGAAAACAGGCAGTCTCTTCATTTTATTGTCTACATTACATTACATTGGCCACATTGACCAAAAGCATATATAGGTAATCATGGGGTCAACAAAATGACTTCCAGTGGGACATACTGAGGGAAGACTGATTCCTCTACTACTTACTATTCTCTTTGTTCTATGTCACCTCTACATATTGGGTGGGTATATGAATCTTTATCTTGTGTAGTATTCACCATTATACATCTCTGGCTGCCTTCCTGTTGCTCCGAGGAAACCATGAAATCAATGGTATCAAAAATGGCCTCCTTTCTTCCAACTCACCACTGGCATGACAGACACCAAAGATAACTGTTGATCATACCATGGCATATTCTTCACCCATAGAATAGTGATAATAGGAAAAGCAAGAATTTTGATTGAAAGAGAATTTATTAACGATAAGGATTTCGTGCTAAATCAAAAGGCATAAAGTCTCTTGTCAAATAGTGAAGATATATAATATATTGTATTTGAATTTTCCCAGGAGTTTTAATGCAATCCACTTCACTTCATTTTCTCTTTTCTTTTCAGTTCACATGTTATCATGAATAACATATGATCCTTACGTAAATGAAAATGAAAAGTTACACTAGAAGATATGACTTGGGCTTGTACCAATTACAGAAATTATCCCTAATTCATATTTTCCCATGCACCAGGAACTTCACAACTTTTACTTTTTTGCTACTTTCTTCGTTTGCTTTGAATGTGACTATAATCACACGGTCTTATATATGAGATATATAAGAGAAAATACTGCTGTTCCTTACCCTGTGATAGCAAACTGATTTACACAATCGACAAAACTCAAGACCAATATCAAATGCCATCTCATACAACTACAAGCTCCCAAAAAGTACACACTCACACACACATAGGGTACTAATAGCTTGAAACAAATGTGAAAGATTTACACCAGATAAACTATAACCATGAAAATGACTTTTTGCTTTAGCCTTAAAATGTGACATCTTGAGATTCATACTCAAGTAAATCATTATCTCTTCACATTTGAATGACACCTTGATTGGTAGATTATGTTGTAGAAGTAGATTATGTTGTCTCAACCTCCTACTACTGGAGAATTTGTGGTACTTATGGTTTCCCGTCACTCAAATAATAAGCAATGTTCTGTCCATCTACATGTCTGGATTTTTTTAATCAAGGGAATAGAATATAGTAAGTGTCAAATTGGTGCTATTTCTACCTAAGACATCTCAGATCTGACAAAAAAATGTTGTCAGCTTCTCTCATGTTCATTTAAGTGACATACTTGTACTGAGGATTTTTAATGTTAAGTTCAATTAATTCTCTCTAGCATCCCACACCTCTTCTTCAGAACAATTATCACAATAAAAGTAAATAAAAAATGGCATAGTATATAAGGGCCCTAAAGGCAAGAGTGCCTGTTTGTCCTCCATTATATTCCTGATATCTACCAGGTCTGGATCATAATGAGTGGACAATCACATATTTTAAATTATTGAATTAATTTTGAAAAATTTGCAGTACCTTCGACTCACTTCAAAAGATGACTGTAAATGTTGTCAAGTTAGTATCATAAAATTTTAAAACTCAATGAGCAAAATTATATTAAAACTTTCAAAAAACAGAAACTCACGTATTAGTCATACTTCTCCTTTGGAGACTAGCAGTTTATCTAGTTATAAACTATCATTTTCTCTGTGTTTCCAATGAAAAAAATGTATGCTTTTATATAGAGAGATACAGTACTCTTTATATATACTGTATGTATCTATATACAATATACTGTTTGTATGTATATATGCTGTATGATATATTTATTTTTAACTAGTGTTGAACAACAGGATAATGTTCCATATTAGCTAGTTAATATGAAACTGAAGAATCTGGCAAATGTTCAGTATGGTATGAAGTATAAAGTAGGAAATCATGTAGCATTTAATGTAATTCATTGGTGTACTAGAAAATTGCTTAGTGGTCACAGCTCAAAACAGAACATATTTCTTAAATATATTTTTAAATTTAAACAAAATGAGGATTAAGCCCAATGATGTGTCAGACAGTGTTCTAGGTGTATAAAATAAATTCCTTTAGCACTTTCATTTTAGTGGGAGGAAAGGAGAGAATAACAGGCAATAAATAAACATATACTATGTCAGGAGGTGATAAGTGTTAAGAAGAAAAGTAAAGCAGGCACACAAGAGAGTAAGCTGGAGGTGGAGGAATATTTTATTCAGGGTGGCTTGGGTTTATACAGGAGAATGAAGTTAATGAAGTCATTTAAGCTAATGTACAACAGCAGATTATTGAGCTCTCCCCAGTCAAAAGAAAACCAGGCGTAAGAATACCATCGCTGTATGATACATTCATTCATACTCCTTACGTCTAAATAATGTCAATTATCATTGGCCTAAGCCAGGTTGAATTAAACAATGAATTCCATAATTAACCGCCAGTGAGAATTATAAATTGCTCTTGTGACTATGAAAGATGGCAGGTCACAGATTCGACTGTGCTGATTGCAGCAGTCACAAGATGGAAGTTTATGCAGTATAAACGAGCATGAGGTTTCACATAAGTAATATTTTTGTTTAAATTTAAATTTGTAACCTACCTTTAGTGCTTTATAAAACCAGTTGGGTTTGATTTATTTAACAGACTTCCGCACTGCTGAATAGAGTAGTCCATAGAAGTGTGAGTGTAAGAGAAAGCTCTTTTCTAAATCCTGTCTTTATCAGAGCCTGCCTTATGGATGTAAATTCTACATCCTATCCCTGTTCAACAAGTTAAATTCTTAAAAATATTATTTATTAATGAGTTATTGTTTATCCTTCCCAAAAAGTTAAAACTGTAGCTATCATAGTTAAAATATGCTCTAACAGCTGCCTTTATTACTTAAGTTTGCTTTTGCTACGGATAATTGACAACTATTTTCCTTTGAATTGGAAATATAGGAAGGCATTATAAGTAAACCCAGACCATTTTGTATTTCATTTTCCTCAGAATTTCCTTTTCAAAATTCTTCATTTCTAACTTTATTCCATGAAGATATTTTTAGGAATAGTTAGTGTTATGAGTCATTGGCATCATTAACTGCATGTTTTAAGCTTTCACATGGCAAATGACGTTATGCTAATATTTTTTGCCTTATCAGATATGATAAATGTAAGATTTTCATTTGTCTAGAATAATCACTGCAATTCTGTTATAGTCATGATGTAGGCTCTCTCTATTACATCAAAAACTGAAAATAGGATATTCAAATTAATGTTTGTTTATGTGAACATTCACACCAACACATATGTACAAGTTGATGAACTGGAGGAGAAAAAAATAAAAGCCCAACAAATTGCTTAATACCCAAAAGGTGGGGAATGACTCTGCCAAGAAACAGCAGCACTTAGATAGCTCTCATTGGATCCAAATCACAATATGCCTCATAATGACATTTCATTTGCACCTATTAAGAATTCTCTGCCTGTGTCTGAGCTCCACCATCAGGAGGGTTGGAAAAGAGGAACTACAGTGATAATTCTAGTTGGAATATAAGATATAAGAAGATAGTAACAGAAATAATGGAAGAGGAGGATGCCAGGAGATGTGAAGTATGTGTATACAGTGACTCAAGGACATAGATTCGGTACCTTGTCACAGGCAACCTTGGTTCTCACTTCATGCTCTGTGACCCCAGTGGCCACATATTTTCTTCCTGGCTGCAACAATGAACAGTAGGCTTTTCATTTGAAGCACACTGCAAACCCTAATAGTTTCTAATCTAAGAGTCCTTCTGCTAACTAATTTTACAACATTTGTTATAATTAAAAGAGATTTTATCACCCACTCTTTCAGTTATTGTATGAAGTCACCGTGAGGACTAAAAACTATGAGCTGCTATGATTGGAAAAGTGTTTTTTAAAATCAGGCAGAAAAGTAGTAATAAATCTGAAAAAGGAGACCAGCCTTACTTTTTTCTATATGTTCTTTCATCTTTTTTTTTTTAAAGAAAATATGAAAAATATTACCAAAATGTTTTTTTCCAGGTACTCTAACATTTTGGCACTGGTCAATGCTTTATGTTACTTTTTCTTCCAGGAGCCTTGGCTGCCAAAGGGTAACCCTGCACAAGAACATGTTTCTTACTTATATTCTGAATTCTATGATTATCATCATCCACCTGGTTGAAGTAGTACCCAACGGAGAGCTCGTGCGAAGGGACCCGGTAAGTAATGCATAGTTTTGTTTTTACTTTTATTTTAAAGGATATAGTACCTGTAAATAGTGAACACGGTGTTCATGTTGGACTTAAACAGCTGTTTACATATGTGATCATATTTACTTCCACAGTCGAGTTTTGCATTTTGTGAGGCATGTCATTTCTATGTAGTTTCTGGAAGAAATTATTACAAGCTATAGTAAAGAACTGAAAATAATTGAATCATAAGCAGATAAGAATCATACAACAAACCATAATTTTTTTTTTTTTTTTTTTTTTAGACAGAGTCTCTCTCTGTCATCCAGGCTGGAGTGCAGTGGTGGGATCTTGGCTCACTGCAAACTCTGCCTCTCGGGTTCAAGCAATTCTTCTGCCTCAGCCTCCTGAGTAGCTGGGATTACAGGCATGCGACACCATGCCGGCTAATTTTTTTGTATTTTTAGTAGAGACGGGGTTTCACCATATTGGCCAGGCTGGTCTTGAACTCCTGACCTCGTGATCTGCCTGCCTTGGCCTCCCAAAGTGCTGGGATTACAGGCATGAGCCACTGTACCCAACCCAAACCATGCATTACTAAGACTGACCAATAATTTATTAACATCTATGACAAATGTATTGAGCACGTCTTGTGAACATAGATGATACTAGGTACACTCAGGCAGTGCTTCCTAGTGATCCTAGTGTGCCACAAGTGGTTACAGGTGTGCCTAGATATTGATCCCTCTTCATTCTGATGCTAAGCTGGGCTTGGCCCAGTCATCTCCACTATGAGTAGCTATTCCCTTATGCTAATGAACCATACAAATATGATCACGTTTTGTGTCATTATGCTTTGAAAAAGGTTTATAATGACACAGGAAATCCAAAAGTTAGGGCAATAGGACATAACATCTCTGAAACTCATGCCCACATGCACAATTGCAACAAGCAGATATGGTGACTGTCCTCTTTCTATTTGAGTACTACAGAGAACAGGAGAGCTGAAATCATTTAGCTCCATTACTCAGAACCATTCTGGATTTCTTCTACCAGAATTGTCCTGAGAGTTGTTCAGAATAACCCGTATTTGTCATCAGTCTTCTCTCTTTATACCCAAGATAGTGTTTTTCACAGTGATTTCCAATCCTGGCTGCACTTCAGAATCAACGGAGGAGATTTCATAAATATGAAATAGCTACTGTCCCCGTGATACTAGAGAGTCAGTAGGTATGAGGTGGAGCCGAGGAATATACCCTGGATATTTCTTCTGTGCTGCCAAGTTTGGAAATCATCAGCCAACTACTGAATGAAGCAAATAAACTGTCAGGGGAGGACAGAGGAGGAGCACCTTGAGGCTCTGCTTTTTCATTGATATCAGTCCCTGGTATTACAAACTAACAAAAATCAGAACTAAAAGGGATTTTGGAGGTTATTTATCCCTGACTCCTCATTTTACAGATCAGAAACTTGATGACAAAAAGGCAAAGCGATTTTCCTCAAATCATATAACTGATTGGAGCGGGGAGCAGGCACTCAAATTAAGGTCTCCTTGCTCTCAGTTTTTGTTCTTTCCTTTGCATTATCAGATGTATCTCTGTAAATCAGTGAGGGCTCATTTATACCAAACTGCTTGATTAGGTTTCCAAATATGCCAGATTAATTTTTTAAAAATCAAATCACTTTGGTGCTGTGATACCAAGTAACCATTTACTTTACAGAAATTTTTATTTATCAATCCAGTGTTTAAATAATTTACAATTACAGCTTCTATTATTTAATAGTTATTTTGCTCTCAGTAAATATTTTCATCCCAAAAAATCTCCAAGTGCTTCTCTGCTGTCTCCTTTGCAAACCTGCTTTCCTTAATTTTAACAAGTATTTTCCTTACTTGTTAATGGACTGCACTTTAATTGAATGATTCAAAACAGTTTAATGATGTAACTGTTTATTAGATTGAGTATGAAATTACCAATATTTGATAATTTTTGTTCTGCAAAATTGATGAACCCATATGTTTTATCCTAATGCAAATGTGGAGACAATACGCTGGAATCTAGTGACAGTGGGGACTATTACCACCCCAGGTCTGAATGGACAAGTGGAGGGAAAGGTATATGAACCCGAAGACAGAGAGGTGGTGTGGTAAAGGAGGCCCTACGGAAACTGAGGACTTCTGTCTTAGGACACAGCCAGCCTGTGGCAACCCCACAAAAGGAAGTGGAGAAATAAATATCCCTTGTTCACTCACTCTCATCTTCCAGTCTCTACTGAGGGTCCCCATAGCTGAGCTCAACCAGAAACCAGAGGGCAAGGCAGCCCTGTTGGAGATGTACAGATTTATTTCTGTGGGCCCAGGGTAGTGGGAGCAGGATAGAAAGTGCATCTGGAAGCACAAATAGAAGCTATCTAGCTCGCAGTGAAGGGCCAAGGGATATTTTCATTTTTGTTTCTCTGCTTAACTGTGTTATGCAAGCATCTGTAGATAGCCTCATCTTTCAAAACTGGCATTTGACAATTCTGCCAACCCAATAACTAAAATGTGTGAAATCTGCCCAGAGCATGCATCCTGTGTAACAGTGGCATGGCATGGGAAAGCAGCTTAATTTGGCTTCTAATGGCTCCACAGTGTTAATAATTTTTGCAGTATGAATATATGCAGAGAGACATTATAATCTATCTTTTAAAACCATGGCATCTGTTATCAGAGACAAAGTCCCATCTTACCTGCAGAATAATGTGACCAAATGTCTTTATCTTGATGAGTTTTCCTTTTTAATGTCAATTGATTTAATCTATGCAATATCCCAGCAACGGGTGGAATTATCCCCATTTTTAAAGCTGGGGAAACTGAGGCTCAGTGAGAGCAAGTGTCCTCCGAACCATGAGTACTTAAAGATGGGTTTCAAACCCAGCCCTATCTCACACAGGAGCCAAACTCTCTCTTCTTTACCACTTGGTGCTCTTGATTGTCTTTATTTATTGCCCTAGAAAGATGTCTTCTTAATGAAATGGGCTCAGCCATTCCAAAGTGATGGCTGCCCGTAACCAGACATGCCCGCCACAGTTAATTAGGGAAGCTGACCCCCACTGAGATGAAAACAGAGATAGAAGCAATTAACTAAGAATCTCTCTGCAGAGAACAGTCACATTGTGGCTCTCCATTTCCCATTAAGAGTGGAAACTGTAGGAAAGTTACTCTCTGTAGGGAGTAGGCCAAGAAATGAGGCTTCAGTTTTTGAATAATCAACTACATTGATCTGAGAGCATGCTCAGTCACATTGCTAAGTATCATAAATTCTTGAATAGACTCTTTCTCCTCTTCTTTTGGGAGTCTCACACCCATGTCTCCCTGTCTCTCACCTATAAATGTAAAAGGGACTTCTTATCCACTGCGAGATCTTGTTCAGCCTATCTTCCTGTAATAGTCAAAATTCAGGATTTTTCTGAGTTTGCTACTGAATTATAGAAACCATGTAGCTTTATGCATCAAATGAGAATAATAAAAACTGCTCTACTCACTTCCCAGTGGTTGTCCTGGAGCCCAAAGAAGCATAAAGCTTTTCAAAACCCCCAAGGGCCTAATATTGCAAGTGATTGCTCACAAGGTTGCTGTCAACTCTCGCCTTATGACTAACTCCCTAGGTCTCTGTCCTTGACTTTTCCAACAAATCTCTTACTCTATTAATTGCTCTTGGCAGTCTCATTCATTGCCATTGCTAGGTGTTTCCACTTTCATAGGCCTTTTAGGGGTGGACCTGCCCAGGGGTTCTGCCAGCCACAGCACATAGGCTGTCCCCCAGCCACCACTAAGTCAAACCACGTATGCCCTGCAGCTCCTCTGTTGTCTAGTAACCTTTAATAAACCCCATAAGCAGGTGTCTAGGGACCTGGCTCTGCCACTATGCACCTGATTTCCTAGGAGAATATGAGTGTGAGTTTCAGGAAGCCAGAGAAATTAACAGGAAACTTTCTTCTGGGTATGGAGGAGTGAGATTGATTCACCCAAACACATTAGGCATTCTTAAAGTAAGTTTGAAAGAAAGGAAAGTAGCTTATCTTTATGGCATGAGTAGCACCTGGTTCTTCCAATCAGTGTATTTTAACCTAACTTGATGTTTTAGCTATGCAAGAACGAACTTCCTAAGAAAAAATGATAAAACATTTTAAAAGTAGAATTTTATCCAATCAGTCAAGTACTTATTGACCACCAAAAATGTAATCCCTCGCAATGAGCCAAGTCTTACTTGGAAATAGCTTTGTGAGTTTTGCAACCACACATATGGGGTTTGGTCACATTTTTATCTATTTCAAACTGTAATTTTTCCACAGAAAACAAAGAGGCAAAAAATTTGGACATTTTTCTCTATATGCCTAAAAGAGTCCATTTCCCTCTGAAGTTAGACAAAATGAAAACAAGCCACCAATAACAAGCCACTTACAATGATCAATGGGACAGTATCATATGTGAGAACACACTGTGCCTCTTGCATATTTTCAAATGTCTGTTTCTTCCGTAAGAGAAAATTTGGAAACATATGTCCCTCCTCAAATACATATAAATAGCATAGACTAAAACAAAATAACTACAATGACAAAACTTAATTCATGTCTGTAAATTGTGAAGCATACACTTCGCCCAGAGGAAATAAATTAGGCTATTTGTTTTTAGTACTTTCTCAGTGTTAAAATAACACAGTCATTGTTTTCCAATGAGAGTGCTGTTAGATCTCTTATCTAACCCTCCCTATACAAGCAACATAGGGTTGCTGTCTCTAGGCATGGGAAAGTCAGTTTAAGAAAGGGAAGGAAATAATTCTCAAGGAGACATGTTTTATACATTGTTCATCCTTAAAACTGGTTATGTGCCACCACCAAGAGAGACACACATGGTGAAATTTGTATTGTATTTCACCTTGAAAATGCATATTCTGCCATAAATGCATTCATAGAAGTCCAATTTCTTGAGTATCTTTTCCCATCCAAAAGATTATTAAAGTAGATTACAGTTGAAACTGTAAATTCAGGTATCATGAAAGCAGTTTTCCCCATTGTAATAGATTTTGTTATAAAGGGGACAAACAAGAACTAGAAAAGATTTTACTGCTATTTTCAAGACCCATCTTTTCTAGGAATAGAATTCTTCACTTCCAAAGATACAGGCAAAAGAGTATCCAAAGGCTGAGAATTATGTCATGAACATTACTAAGTCACGTGCAGAATCATATATTTAAAATTACTTGAAAAAAATTATTTTAAATACTGTTTTTTTCTTGAAAACCTGACACTCCAGAATACATTAGATTAAGGTCCTCCCTAGCCAAGAATAGAAGAGACAAGGAAAAGAAGAAGGAGAAGGAGAAGGAGAAGGAGAAGGAGAGGAGGAGGAGGAGGAGGAGGA
>NW_016804727.1:201521-220724 GCF_001698545.2 Rhinopithecus bieti
GAGGAGGAGGAGGAGGAGGAGAAAGAGGAAGGGAGAAGGGAGAAGGGAGAAGGGAGGAAGGAAGAAAGAAAACCAGCCAAAAAAAATTGGGGAAAGAGAAGTTATTGGACATTGTCAATCTACAAATATTCATTGAAATTGCAACTAACATGAGAACGACAACCACAGTCATAAATAAAGAAAAGTGTATCTATCAGCATGTCATCTGTCAGTACTCGGGCATATGTTTTCTTCAAAAAAATACAAATTTTTAAAGACACTTTGTTCTTAAGCAAACTAAAGACAGACAGAGGGGTGAGTTTTTGTGTGTGTTTATTGTTGTTGTTGTTGTTGTTGTTTGCTTGTTTTCATTTTGGACCAATTCAGGGTCACTGAATCAGCAATCATTTTCCTCACCAATGCCCATGGGAATATATTAAAAAGTTATTTTTTAAAGAGGAAGGCTGCCTCATCCCAAATGTTGTCACACTATTTCTATGCGTTTTTTGTTGTTGTTGTTATTATTTTGTTGAGGGTAAGGAAAACACACACACACACACACACACACACACAATGCCTTGTCCTCACTTTCAGTGGAGAATCTCTGTGGATCTGTGGTCCTTTTCCCCTTTAAAAGTTTCTTCCCTGGGTAGTTTTTGGAAAGTTAATTATCTCCTGAACGGCCATGGGTGAGAATCTTATTCCTTCCACGTTCTTTTTTTTAAAAAAGTTAAACTCAGAATAACTCATGGCATAAAGAAGGGCTGAATACATCCTCAGTTTATTGAGTGATGTGAAAATTGCCCATTGTTATTTGTGTCATTTGAGCATTTCATTTCCATAATATCTGAAATGTTGCTTTATTTTTTTTTGTTCTATGTGCTCGTTCGATGATCTTCATGTAGAAAGTCAGGAGGCAGAATTAAAAGCATTGTTCTTGCTGCATCTAAAGGAAGCTAGCAGGATATTTGTCATTTTTTTTAGAAATAAATTTCTCTCTAATTTTTTTATCTGGGTCTGAAAGGCACAATGCAGAGAGATTAGTTTTTACTGGAAACCTGAGCACTTTGCACCTCAGAAACTGAAACAATCTAGTCGTATTTTCTATAGCCTCTTATATAAGTAAAGTCAAATGAATTCCAAGTTCTGGAAAGCAACGTGAATGTCTTCTAACCTTTATTTTTTCAGGACAATTGAGCCACCAGGCTATGTCAGAGCTTCTTCTTAGGTAGGCACAGGAAGATTAGCTTAGAATGGATGCTCAGAGCCAAGACACTAGAGAAGACAAAACCCAGGGTGGAAACTGGACTCTTGCCCAGTCCAAGGGAGGCTGGTGCAAGGGAGAATATATAAATATGAAAGAGGTAATCACGATAGCAGAGTTTTTGAGATGAGTGGTCAATGGTAAATAAAACCAGATTGAAATGATCTATTTCAGTAGCTTATGGAAAAAAAACTAGATTGGGAACGAAAGTGTATGATGCATTTGAAGGACAATGCAGAAAGAGTAATGCCAAGATGTGGTAATGGAATGAAGTATCCTACCCTGGCCATTTATGCTACTTCACTTTACTTGCATGTCAAAATCAATAAATGATCTTTTAACCAAGGTCACATGGTGCAGAAAAGTATAGAGGATTTCTTTACTCCTTTTTAAAGTTATTATTTATAATTGGATGCTTTCTCATACAAATTTGAAGGAGAATCTCTTCCTAAAGTGGATATAAACATATACCTATTCTCCAGTTTCCTTCATTTGGCCGATCTTGGTGGTACCACTACACATGAAATCAGTGACTTACAAATGGTATCTTGTGACATCTTTTACATAGCAAGTATTCATCTCAAAATTTGCAGTTAGCTTCCCCTGCTTTGAGAAGGCTGTCATGAATTTAGTGCAGAATTTGTTATATATTTGTTTTTATTGCCTAAGAGCTTCAATTGAGATGCTAGAGGTTTTGCACACTCTGTTAGGGTATGTTGGATTATTGCTGGAAAGTTGTGAAGTGACACTCGAATTTGATATTTGTTGTGCTTAGCTGGATTAGTCCAAATTGCATCATTGTTCTTGCTGAACTGCAGGATCTAAATCCTCGCTCTTCTACTTAGCAGATTAATCTTTAATATTGAGTAAGTTACTTAACCTCACCGTGCCTTACTTTCCTAATGGAGATCATAATACTACCTTTCTCATAAAGCTGTCTGTGAAAAATAAGCCAATATTCCTAAAGTCCACAAAACATCATCTGGCACACAACTCTCAAAAATCAGCTATCATTATTTGTATTATCATTGTTAGCTTTATTATTAGGGCTTTATCACCTGTCAATTACTAACCGTGGCACCTTATTCATTTCTGTGTGATATAGCACAGGAGGTGTGAAACTCAGAGCATTTGTAAAACACTGCTTGATTCTAAAAGGGACTAAGTATAAAAGTAGAATACACATATGTAGAGGCTTGTAAATCACAAATAACCTCAAGAGCTGTGGTCTGAAAATATACAGCTAAATCAATGGTGGCTTGAGAATCCCCAGTGAAGGGTGATATAAGACTCTTACTATACCGTATAGAGAACAAACCCTGAGAGTAGTAAGTGGTTAACTTTTATTCCCCTACCACATTTCTTTGTTGTTGTTGTTGTTATGTTTTTTAATCAGAATTGTGTATAGCCTAACCTTCTGTTTGCTCTGGCATTGTCTTCCTAACACTTCCAAAGTGCTTCCTTTGCCAATTTCAGGATCATCTCCCACTGTATTTATCTCAAATGAGACTTTGTTCTCCAGTGTTTGTTTTTAATTCTTTTCCTAAACACACCAAATCACAACTACACAGTTCCACAAAGTCAAACTCATTTTCTCTGAGACTTTATCAGGAATCATCTCAAGATTGCACAACAGACTCACTTTTAATTGAAAATGTTACATCCTTAAATTCCTCTGAGGAAAGATTGCAGCCCTTTCCTACATAGCTGCTTACTGCTAGACTTTCTGATGAGGTTTCTACTTCATTCAGCTGGCTTTAAAGACAGTACAAGTTGATAGTTTTCCAGGTGAGATGAGGGTCTTTTTGTCCCTTAGTTTATTAACTGAACTGGCATGTTGACAAAAAGGTCTGTAATTCTCCTTATGAGGTTTTAAAATATATGTGAATCAAAGTCAGGATGTTTCTCATTGCACTGTGAGTTTACTGCAACAGGAGTTTACAACAGGAGTTGCAGTAAATTCACTGCAACAAGTACTGAGGAGGCCCTCTCTGAACCCTAAATTCTTCCAAGATGTGGTCTGCATCAGCATCACCTGGGCTGCGGTTAGAGATGCAGAATCTCATGTAGGCTTTTACAGGGGCATCTTGCATGGAGTTGAGGTCTGGGGTACGGGTCCTGTCACCCAGGTAGTGAGCATAGTACCCAATAGTTGGTTTCCCAACCCACATCTTCCTCTCTCCCTCTTGCCTCTACTAGTCCCCAGTCTCTGTTGTTTCCATGTTTATGTTCTTGTGTGATCAATGTTTAACTCTCACTTATAAAAGAGAACATGTGATACTTGGTTTCCTGTTCTTGCATTAATTAAGATAATGGCCTCCAGAAGCATTTATGTTGCTGCAGAGGACATTACCTCATTCTTTCTTATGTCTACATGGTATTCCATGGTGTATATATATCTTCTGTATCTATAATGAAAGGAGAACTTTAAAAAACTAAAAAATAAAATTAAAAGATTATTATGTTTAAATAAATAAATAAAAAATGCAGAATCTCAAGCCCCACACCACAGCTTCTGAATCAGAATCTCAAATTCTTTCTCATGGACAAGGGCAGACTGGTGAAAAACGAAACTTACATGATGACCGCATGAAGTGGGACCCTTTCCATCTTTTTTTTAGGTTTGTTTGCTCTGTAATTGCTCTTCTTCTGAGGAAACACAGTTTGGGATGGAGGGATGGAGAGAACGGACTCTGAGTATATTTGATTCAGACAAAGCTTATTTTCTTTTAATTGAAATGATAAGGGGAGCAGAAAAGGACGATCTTTTAAATGAGCCCCATGTAAAGATGGTTATTGTAGAAAAAATATTCAATTGCATACATAAATAGTACTTCAATGGCAAGCATCCTTCTTAGTGTCACATGTAATTGAATTCGGCTGATAAATAAGCTTTGCATGCTTCTTCATGAGAAAAACTGCTTATGGGTTTTACATGTAATAAGTTCAAGGGCTTTGAAAAGTTCTGGATGATTTGCATGCAGTGTAAATAATTTTAAAAAGGTGAACTATTGTTACAAAGTGAAAGCAAGTATACTATCAAAATTTAACTACAATGTTTACAGGCAACTATATTGTTAAATATTTTTTTTTGAGCATTATCTCAAGACCAGAAAGGCATTAACATAAACTACAAATCATGAAGGCAGGAAGTGTCTCAGAAAAAAAAAAAAGTGTTACAACTAAATAGATAAACTGGGGGAAAAAGATTACTCCTGAAATGTAGATGGACTGTTATTGAGCTACATATCCTGTAATATCTGAATCATATAAGACCTACTTTTTGAAGAAAATTGTTTTATTTAAAATTTCCCATATGATTACCCTACTACCATAATTTTCATGTGATGTTACAGAGTATATATTACAGTGGTTCATTATCTAAAATTGATTAAAAATAAAATGGTGATGGCTGAGTAGCTCCTGTCTGGCAAAAACCTCTCACAGATAACAACTACAAACCCTGAACAAAATATAAAAAGAAATTATCTGAAGATCCTGGAGAGAGACCAAGACAGGGAGATGCTAGAAAGAAGATGAGACTTTAAAATGGAAATAGTTGTGAGTAGAGTTCCCATGGTTTTATCCCTTTCCAGGACAGGTAAAACTCTGATAGAAAACTCTCAATTTTACTGACTTGAATAATAGAAGACAGAATTTAGGCCACCTACAGCTCCCCAAAAGTGAAGAAAATAAATCTCAAAAAGAAGAGAGTCAGAGAAGACGGTCCTCAGATTCTGTGTATACATTTATGTGTGGTCTTTTACTGACCCCATAACCATGTGAATGTGAAGGAGCCCATGAGCATGTCACACTTGTTCAATATGTATTTTTTAGTGTATGAATGAAAGGATGATCTAGTAGCCATACCCTTCATAGAACACTCCAACAAGCTAGAATACCCCATATCAAATTTATTTACTTTAAGAGGTCTGACAGAGAAAAACAACATCTCAAGGTAGGATTAGGGCACCTTTACTAATCTTTAAAGGAGCTTTTTCCATTGTCCCATTGTTTGACATTTGAAAGTTTTTTAACACTTGAGTAATGAACCACAGTAAACTTTGTTCCAGATGAAAAGTGTTCTTTTATGTTGTAAAGCGAAAGGATAGATGGAAAAGGATAGCTTAAAGAATGCTACGAAATGGTGCAAATGGCCATTGAATATTCATATGCCCCTTGGGCAGTCTTTGTGTATACCCAAAGGCACATATGCATGCCCAGTCTGAAGACCATAGTTCAAAGGGAAATACCTGTTCGACCAAGACTGCAGGGGATAAATGACAGGGTATAGCAGATCTTAGGCCTGCTATCCTCTAAAGAACCCACACTGGAAACCTAGAAAAACTTGACAAAAATTTAAGATGCCCCCACAGGAATTCACCCAGCATTTTAAGTTTTCTATTGATGTCAGCAGCCTGACCCTTGCAGGTATGTACTGATCTTTGCAGACATTTGTAAGAATTAATGTGCTGTTAGGTTAAAAGTTCCCTGGAATTTATTTGTCAGATCATAGATAAGCAGCTCTTGTTTGGATACTTGATAAAATAATATCGAATTAGGAGTTAAAATATTTTCAATCAAACAACATTATAAACACTACCAAAAGCCATATTCATTTTGATTTAATAAGCAACTGCTGCTCACTCTCTATATAAATATTATTGGGTTTAAGTCCTGAGGGTGGAGATGGAAGAGGCCACAGAGACATAAAAATGGATCAGGTAGAAACATATTTAACAGCAATTACATGTTGACTCAATATGTAATCTAGATATACATTAAATAAAACTTAATAAAAAAATTAACCTGACCAATTTAACCAACATAGACCATAAATCTTTACTATTCAGTCTCTCTTAAAATGTCTATTCCTTCAGGTAAAATATTTAGAAATTGACTTATTGATTCGTCTTCACCTACTCAAGTAAACATCACTTCACACTCTTCCTTCTGTGCTAAAGCGAACTGATGAGAAAAGTTTTAGAAGCTTCAGGGAAATGTAAATAATTATCTTTAATCATTAGAGATCATGCTGAACATATAGCAAAGTTTATTTCTGTTTTGAAACAAAACTTGGCAGAAGTAAAATTGGCAGCTTTGATTCAGTGCAAAGTATTTTGGAGTTGGTACTCTTTAGACCATTTCAAAATAACTTTTAAATATTTTATTTATTAATATGTTTCTATAGTGGGGTATGTGGTTTTAGTTGTTTGCTGTAAGTTTCCAGACATATTTATTTGGCCCCCTGATAACTAAAGAAATGGGGAAGATACTCTTCAGGATCTTCATTTTGCCTCAGTTTTGTCCATGTGAATTTGAAAAGTAAATTAATAGTCAGTCACCTCTTTTACTATAAAGTAACCTATATTGCAGCCCCAAAAATAGAAAATAGAAAAGTTGGAAGAAGAGTAGAATGTGTGTGACTTTGGCAGAATCTGCTAATCTGTTCCTTGTAAATTTTCACACAAACTGGGTAGATTATTTAATATTAATAACACAAGCCCTACTAGTTTGATCCATTTTTTCTCCTCTGACTCAACTGAGAAGAGAATTTTTAACTGTCTTAAAGTAGGCTACAAAAATTACCTTTTCTAGAAATCATTGTACATTGTGGCACTTATTTGTTTATGTATGTGTCTCCCCACCTGAAGGTAACTTCCTTGATTGCAAGCATTGAACTTTATTTTTGTAGCCCTAGCCCAGGATTGGACACAAAAATGCAAGCACAGTTACTGCATCAAACTTAGCCACCGTTTTGAAAAACCAAAAGATCTTATCTAAAGTGTGCATTTTAATCAAATCCTGGCAGAATATAGGAAACATATGGCTGTTCTTTTTAATTGTCCTTTGCCAAATGTGTTTTACAGCAAAACAAAACTAAAACATCTCACAAAATTTTCCTTAATGTGTTATTATACCTAACCATATGAAATCAACACAGAAGTTGAATCTAATACCCCAATTTTACCAATGAGAGGGAGAAATTGCAGTTGTGTGTGTGTGTGTGTGTGTGTGTGTGTGAAAGCTAAGAGTTTTTGTGCACACGAAATGTATCATGAGATTTAAGTATACCCTGATAATGAAATATGCACAGGCTTGGCCCTTGCCAAAGTTTTCAGAGTGCTTACTTTTGGCAACACTTCCCTGGGTCTTCTCTTTGTGAACCTGTCAAGATGGTAAATTTCTTAGGAGTAGGGACTCTGACAACTTTGGATCTTCTAGCCTACTGCCTGCAATACAATACAAGCTCAATAAATATTTGATAAATCACATTCCAAATCTGCATTCTCTGTGATCCCCCAACCCCTCAATTTTCCTACTGTATGATTTCAGAGAGTGATAGGGTAAAATGTGTGTGTAATCCCTTCCTGAGGTGTTGGCATTTTAGCAAGGAAAACAGCTTTAAGCGAAAGAAATGAAACCATATGGCATTTCAGGCATTCTGAAGATGATGGAAGGCATTCTGAAAGGCAAGATAGTATTCCTTAGCTCCCTGTTATACCTGGCAATAGGCCTGTGGTGCAAATGGTGCCAAGAATAGTTCATGGTGGATTTTCAATTGCTTAAAAGTAGGACATAGGCCATGATCATTGCTTTTCGTTGTTTTCACAGATCAGCTCTGGTCTCCTTTCGATTTCTCATACTGAAGGTCTTCCTCTACCCCCACCACAACAGAAAAACACCTCAAAACTTTGATTATCTATTATAAGGTTGCTCTTTTCTTAAAAAACAAAAATTCCAAAGCAGTTTACATTTGGAAGCACTCTTTGCCCCCTTATCAACGGTTCTTGAACATATTGCCACACAAGATTTCCTATGTTGTGTAGATCAGAGGAATTTTCTTAAGTGTCCTTGAAAAATATAATAGGAAATAAATTCACTGCTGAGCATCTATCTTGTATAAAGTTTTGAGGTTGACTTGATTCATTAGACTGAGGAAAAACTGTTCTATAATTCTGATTCCATTTTAATCAAATTATTATAAGTGCCCTTTGGGGCATTTTGTGGAAAAGATAGATTAAATAGTGTACCCAGTCAAAAAACTAAAGGATCCCTTCCACTTGAAAGTTACATACTGCTCAACAAACTGTATATTTTTATTAAAACATGAACTAGTAGTAAGGGCACTGAATAGTGTTACGACTCACTGAAGCCAAAATGGATAGTATGATTTTTACTTACATATCATTCACAGTGGCAATTATATCTTTTTATGTTAATGAAGAAAATAAAATAGAGCATAACTCTCAAATTTTATCTACTTTTGGCTTCAAGTATTTCTTATTTTACTTGGGAGTGATGCATTTATATTATTTGAATATAGATTTTTATCTTGCAATTTGGGAGATCATACTACTTTAAACAAAATTACACTGGTGTGACTTACCTTTAGAAAGCTAGTGAAAAGTTGCTTAGCTTATTTGATCTGAGAGTGACTTCCTTAATACCCCATGCTACTAATTAAGAAACCATCTCAGAATGGCGGTAGGGACTAACCCTAATCAAGAGACCCCATCATTTTGTTTAATGCCTGGTTTACTCCACCCTTGATGGAAAGGTTACAATTAAGTCAGGGGCTATATGACAATATCTTATTCATGTTGATACTCCCAGAGCTGGCTTAGTTCCTGGCTCATAGCAGGTGTTCCATAAATGTTTGTTCAATGCAACTGAATNTTGGAGTTGGTACTCTTTAGACCATTTCAAAATAACTTTTAAATATTTTATTTATTAATATATTTCTATAGTGGGGTATGTGGTTTTAGTTGTTTGCTGTAAGTTTCCAGACATATTTATTTGGCCCCTGATAACTAAAGAAATGGGGAAGATACTCTTCAGGATCTTCATTTTGCCTCAGTTTTGTCCATGTGAATTTGAAAAGTAAATTAATAGTCAGTCACCTCTTTTACTATAAAGTAACCTATATTGCAGCCCCAAAATAGAAAATAGAAAAGTTGGAAGAAGAGTAGAATGTGTGTGACTTTGGCAGAATCTGCTAATCTGTTCCTTGTAAATTTTCACACAAACTGGGTAGATTATTTAATATTAATAACACAAGCCCTACTAGTTTGATCCATTTTTTCTCCTCTGACTCAACTGAGAAGAGAATTTTAACTGTCTTAAAGTAGGCTACAAAATTACCTTTTCTAGAAATCATTGTACATTGTGGCACTTATTTGTTTATGTATGTGTCTCCCCACCTGAAGGTAACTTCCTTGATTGCAAGCATTGAACTTTATTTTGTAGCCCTAGCCCAGGATTGGACACAAAATGCAAGCACAGTTACTGCATCAAACTTAGCCACCGTTTTGAAAACCAAAAGATCTTATCTAAAGTGTGCATTTTAATCAAATCCTGGCAGAATATAGGAAACATATGGCTGTTCTTTTAATTGTCCTTTGCCAAATGTGTTTTACAGCAAAACAAAACTAAAACATCTCACAAAATTTTCCTTAATGTGTTATTATACCTAACCATATGAAATCAACACAGAAGTTGAATCTAATACCCCAATTTTACCAATGAGAGGGAGAAATTGCAGTTGTGTGTGTGTGTGTGTGTGTGTGTGTGTGAAAGCTAAGAGTTTTGTGCACACGAAATGTATCATGAGATTTAAGTATACCCTGATAATGAAATATGCACAGGCTTGGCCCTTGCCAAAGTTTTCAGAGTGCTTACTTTTGGCAACACTTCCCTGGGTCTTCTCTTTGTGAACCTGTCAAGATGGTAAATTTCTTAGGAGTAGGGACTCTGACAACTTTGGATCTTCTAGCCTACTGCCTGCAATACAATACAAGCTCAATAAATATTTGATAAATCACATTCCAAATCTGCATTCTCTGTGATCCCCAACCCCTCAATTTTCCTACTGTATGATTTCAGAGAGTGATAGGGTAAAATGTGTGTGTAATCCCTTCCTGAGGTGTTGGCATTTTAGCAAGGAAAACAGCTTTAAGCGAAAGAAATGAAACCATATGGCATTTCAGGCATTCTGAAGATGATGGAAGGCATTCTGAAAGGCAAGATAGTATTCCTTAGCTCCCTGTTATACCTGGCAATAGGCCTGTGGTGCAAATGGTGCCAAGAATAGTTCATGGTGGATTTTCAATTGCTTAAAAGTAGGACATAGGCCATGATCATTGCTTTTCGTTGTTTTCACAGATCAGCTCTGGTCTCCTTTCGATTTCTCATACTGAAGGTCTTCCTCTACCCCACCACAACAGAAAACACCTCAAAACTTTGATTATCTATTATAAGGTTGCTCTTTTCTTAAAAAACAAAATTCCAAAGCAGTTTACATTTGGAAGCACTCTTTGCCCCTTATCAACGGTTCTTGAACATATTGCCACACAAGATTTCCTATGTTGTGTAGATCAGAGGAATTTTCTTAAGTGTCCTTGAAAATATAATAGGAAATAAATTCACTGCTGAGCATCTATCTTGTATAAAGTTTTGAGGTTGACTTGATTCATTAGACTGAGGAAAACTGTTCTATAATTCTGATTCCATTTTAATCAAATTATTATAAGTGCCCTTTGGGGCATTTTGTGGAAAAGATAGATTAAATAGTGTACCCAGTCAAAAAACTAAAGGATCCCTTCCACTTGAAAGTTACATACTGCTCAACAAACTGTATATTTTATTAAAACATGAACTAGTAGTAAGGGCACTGAATAGTGTTACGACTCACTGAAGCCAAAATGGATAGTATGATTTTACTTACATATCATTCACAGTGGCAATTATATCTTTTATGTTAATGAAGAAAATAAAATAGAGCATAACTCTCAAATTTTATCTACTTTTGGCTTCAAGTATTTCTTATTTTACTTGGGAGTGATGCATTTATATTATTTGAATATAGATTTTATCTTGCAATTTGGGAGATCATACTACTTTAAACAAAATTACACTGGTGTGACTTACCTTTAGAAAGCTAGTGAAAAGTTGCTTAGCTTATTTGATCTGAGAGTGACTTCCTTAATACCCCATGCTACTAATTAAGAAACCATCTCAGAATGGCGGTAGGGACTAACCCTAATCAAGAGACCCCATCATTTTGTTTAATGCCTGGTTTACTCCACCCTTGATGGAAAGGTTACAATTAAGTCAGGGGCTATATGACAATATCTTATTCATGTTGATACTCCCAGAGCTGGCTTAGTTCCTGGCTCATAGCAGGTGTTCCATAAATGTTTGTTCAATGCAACTGAATTACCTTGAATATCTTGGGCACAGGATTCTTAACCAGGGGCCTAAATTAGAAATTCCGGAAAATAGTTTGAAAACAAAAAGAGAGATGAGGTATGGTTATGTGCATTTGTTAAAAAATTCTCAAGTGACACTGATAAACCACCTTAGTTACGAAACACTGATCTAAGTGCTAAACTATTTTTGTGAAAAATTCTAATAACTTGATCACCTGGATATTTCTAATTATTTTCATGAGGTGTTTATTTTAAAAATGAATAGACTGGTGATTTTCAAAATTTGTGTGAGCTTTGGAGGCCTTTACCTCCAAACAATATCTTACGCCAAACCCAAATATGGTCAATTCTCATTTTTATTCATGAATTTCATCTTTGAAAATTTGTTTTTTCCTATAAATTATTTGTAACCCCCAAATCAATACTAGCAGATTCACTATCATTCACAGACACTCACAGTCCAGAAATTGGAGCCACCTGATGTGCAGCTCCCAGCTGAGGTTAAACAAGGCAATGCTCTGTGCCTTCTTGTTTCAGTTCTCATACTATAAACAAATGTCCTTTTTGTGGTCTATTTATTGCCACGATTTTTACATTTTTATGAATTTTGTTGGTGATTTTACTGTTTTAAATAGCCCCCCAAGCATAATATTGAAGTGCTGTATGGTGTTCCTAAGTACAAGAAAGCGGTGATGTGGCTTACAGAGAATATGTGTGTGTCAGTGAAGTTTTCTTCAGGTAGAAGTTATAGTGCTATTGACTGAGAGTTTGGTGTGAATGAAGCAGCAACATACGTTAAATAAGGTGTCTTTAAACAAAACACATAAAACAAAGTTAGCTATCCATTGCTGGATGAAAATGTTGTGACCAGAGGCTTATAGGAACCTAACCATGTGTTTCCCCTAGAAGCAATGGCTCAGTATTTGCTATTTCAGTTTTTGAAGCAACTTTATAGACTATAACTACTGAAAATAACAATAATTAACTGTATATAAAACTTGAAGCCGGCCGGGCGCAGTGGCTGTGGATCAACGCTGTAATCCCAGCCCACTTTGGGGAGGCCGAGGGACGGGCGAATCACGAGGTCAGGAGTCGAGACCATCCTGGCCCTACACGCGCTGAAACCCGTCTCTTACTAAATACAAAAACTAGCGTGGGCGAGGTGGGCAGGGCGGCCTGTAGTCCCAGCCTACTCGCCCGGGAGCTGAGGGCAGGGAGAATTGGCGTAAACCCGGGAGGCCGGAGCTTGGCAGTGGCTGGCGATCTGGCCAACCGCCACTCCAGTCCGGGCGATCAGAGCGCGACTCCGGGCCTCAAAAAAAAAAAAAAAAAAAAAACAAACTGAAGCCAAAATTGCTTCTGGGTGACAAAGGCATAAGACCATCATCTTTGTTTTCTTCCCATCTCCTTCTGCCCACATGACAGCCTTCAAAACGTATGCTTAATTTCTGGATCCAGAAGGAATAGGACTTTAAAATAAGAATAGTCTTCCAAATGAATCCAGAGTAACAACTGAATTTCATATTTTACTTATATATTTGGGTGTTAGGTAAATATAGCAAGTACTCGCTTAGAAAATACAAAACTAACATTATATTAAATCAAATAATCCCAGTTAGGAAGGTAATCAGATGGGGGGAAGGGAAGCCAGTGCTTTTCTGAGCCAAATATAAATTGCTTTTAGATTACCTGGTGTTTTTAATTATCTGCACCACTGTACCACTTTGGTCAGAATCAGAGGTTGATTCTACCTCTGACAATGCCATATCTGCCTTCTCCTGGGCCCAGGGGGCTTTTCCTTATGTTCAATAAACCCTGATAGAAAAGGAAACACAATAGAATATCTGTTGGCTCAGCACAACAGGTTCTGAGTAAACGAATTACTACTCTTATGCATTAAATAAAATGCATGGTTTGGAAAAGGTTGCTACAGTACTGAAAGTCACTTCATGGCTATCTTGCTTTTTAATGAAAAGGCCTAAAATGCAGTCAAATTCAAAATAAGAAGCAACATAATGTAAAACAGAGTATTTGGTAAAATAATAGTAATGCAAATAACTACTCCCTAATACCTAAGATTTTGAATGCTAAATTCTGTTGTCATTATTGTTGTTGTTATAGTTGTTAAGAGATAAGCACAGCTAAGTACCCTCAGTCAGGCATCCTCAACTGGGGGTATTTTGCTCCCCAGGGGAGATTGGGCAACATCTGGAGACACTTTTGATTGTCAAGAGTGTGTGGGAGATGCTACTAATATCTAGTGGATAGAAATTAGTTATACTGCTAAACTCCCAACAATATACAAGGCAGCCCCCACAACAACAACAAAAAACTACTCCAAAGTGCTAATGTACCAAGATGAAAAGTCCTATTCCAGGAGTGACCAGTGAATAAAAGTATTCCATTATGCAGTATAAGCAATGGTTATTTCTATACAGACAACAATATTGATCTGACTCTTCTAAGGGTATAGCTCCTATATCTGCATAGTTCTCAGCAAGGATGTCATCCTAATCTCTGTGCCCGGAGAGGACTTGATCCCAATATGTAAACCAAAGCTCCCATATGAAAACAAAAGCATAAACAGCAGCTAGGCTCAGCATATCCCCTGGGTTTAGATGTGAAATTTATCACCTGACTCTCTCCTCTTTACTGCTAAAGGGACATCATCAACAAATCAGTGAATTTCAGGAGGAGCATTAAAAATATCTGGGTTATTTGCTTCATTGACCATAGAAAAGGGGCCATAAAAGTCATGCATCAAATCCCTAGATAGTGCCTAAGATTATGAGTCTGACTAATTGAAGGAAAATGATCCCATCTGTGTAAGTCCCCAGAATGTAACAAGGAAGAACATTTTGTAGACTAGTTTTCCACTGGCTTATTTGGCTATTTACATGTAATACCAGTGATCTGTGCATTCACTCTGATTTGTGGGTATAGCGGGTGGCACATGTTTACAGATGCTTGGGAAACTGCCTTGCAAGCTGAATGCAGATACTTTGGCTTCTTTTCACATTTACTCTGTGTTCACTGCCAGATCTTTATCTATGTCTTCCTCTGAGTATCTTCCTTTCTTTCTGACAGGTGAGCTGCAAGATTTTGCATTTTTTCCACCAGTACATGATGGCCTGCAACTATTTCTGGATGCTCTGTGAAGGGATCTATCTTCATACACTCATCGTCATGGCCGTGTTTACTGAGAAGCAACGCTTGCGGTGGTATTATCTCTTGGGCTGGGGTATGTATTTTCTGCAGCTAAGTTTTGAGCCACTTTCACCTCTGTCTGTATGCTTTCAGTCTTCTTCTAGTCTTGGTCTCAGAGAATAGAGTCAAGTCCCAGGTCCTTCAAGGAATGATGGAACATAGGTACTGGCAGGAGTTCAGTCTCCAAAAGACTTGTAGAAGCTCTTTAACAACCTCAATCCAACTGTGCTGAACATGAGGGTCTGCACAGAGAAGGAAGGTATGACTATAAGGGTGACTTCCAAAGAAACAAACCTAGCTAATAATGGACACAAAACGTTCGGTTATTGAGAGAAGATCTGATTAGGCCTCCTTCTGCTTTATTCATCACGTTTGTAGAGCAAAGGAGAATTTCACCTTTTGAATTATGTACCTCCCCTATCCTGGTTTCATTTTCCTTCCTCAATAACATTTCTTCCTGTCAATCCATCAGCAGGATTCCTCCAGTGAAAGCTCAGGAAGCGGAGTCCAGCTGAGAAGCAGATATAACCACATGGGCTTCCAAGTAGAGCCGGTGTGACATCACAGCACATGGCAATGGCTCAGGAAAGCTTAGGGCTGGATTATTTAAGCTGTGGCTGCTTCTATACAAACTAAGGGAGGGTGCTGAAGTCCTTCAGGGATGCTCTAGAATTGCTCCCTTCCCCCCAGGGCTGCTGAAAGTCCAGCTCCCCCTGGTGGAAGGGAACTGAACAGAAGGTGAGGCAATGAAAGAAAATTAAATGCTGCAATAAAAACACCTACTGCCTTATCAAAAAAAAAGTTTCAGCCTTACCTTGAAACTTCCATACCAGAGGAGGAACTCACGGGCCATCCCTCACTGACTATAGAGCCAAAGGCTTCTCTCACCACATCCACACCACATGATGGGTGACTGTGACTCTGAGAGCAGAGGCTGTGGATGGCCTTCAACTAAGCTTGACCTTTAATGCAGCAGGCTGGGGAGTCCCTCCAAATACTGGTAAGAGAGGAGAGATGAAGTGAGGAGGGAGGATAATCCAAGGGATTTTTAAAAACATCACCCTTTGTATTTAAAGCCCTGCCCAACAGGCATTGTCACCAACTTTATAGAAATGTGCTTGGGAAGTCATATAAGCAGCCTGGAGTCTTTCCTGCAGTCTGCAAACTGCAGAAAGGGGCTGGTGTTATGCCATACTGGTTTCCATAACACCCTTACATGACAGGAGTACATGATTTTAACCAAATGCATTCCCCAAGCCCAATGGGATAATCCGATAATGGTGGGTCAGTGGGGCAGATAGGCGGGATGCCTCAAAATTGAATTGATGATGCTACAATTATCTGGTTGCAAACAACAGAGTAAGATGTTCTAACTTAAGCAAATGCAGAGAAGTTGTCAGAATCTAGTGTATCTCATGGAATCCAAGGGCAGAAATATAGCCAGGCAACTAAAAGGGCTGTAGCCTGGGACCAGATAAACCAGGAGCTCTCTCCCTCTGCCTTTTGTCTTTGTTTTTCCTCTGCATATCTGTTTTTACCCTTCTCTTTCTTTACAGACCATAAACCACAGGGTCTCTGTTCCCTCCAGTTCATAGTAAATATATCTTGCCCCATAGTTTCCTGAGTACACATGTTTCTGTTCTAGGCACTCACAGAAACTAAATGCTCATCTTTAAGTTCCAGTTCTGAATAGCAGGACAAGAGAATCTGATTGATCCAACTGAAGGCAGATAGCCTACCCTGGTTCAATAAACTGTAGCCAAGAAAATTGAGGGGGATGTTGTCACATAGTGTGAACATGTCTAGGGATAGTGAACCCTCCAGCAAAGGACTGAGAAAGGGGTCCTTGTGAACTGTACAGGCTGTCTAGGATATGCACCAGATCACCTCATCTGCATGGCTGCTCCCTTACACGGAGCAGCTGTTAAGGAAGCAGCTGCACCCTGTTTCCTTAACCATCCAGTGAGGTTAGAAATCAGGCTATCACTATCCTGCTGGTTCCACATCAGGTAACAGGTTCTCCTGCTCTTTCCTGTCCTAAAACAGGGCAAAATTTTCTCAAAATGGCCTTTTACTATTTTTTTTTCTCTTTTAGCCCCAGCCTTCCAAAGAGACTAATTTTTCTTTCCCTGGCCTTCTCATCCGTATATACACCCTCTCAACAATTTCTAGACTTCCAAATCTGGTTATGCCAAGAATAGACTCAATACAATTTAATCACTCCAATGGCAATTCTGATAATCACAATCATAATAATTGGTGCTGATCAAATGCCTTCCAAAGACATGATAATAACATTTCACCCCAAACACACACACAAATACACACTTTCTACCAGATTTATTTCCTTTGAAATAAAATCTATGGTATATTTCTTTTACCAGTTTTGATTGTTCAAAACATCTATCTGCCACACTCTGAAAATTTTTCATGGGAAAAAAAGGCTGTAAATTTATTATTGTCTGTGACATTCAGCAGAGACAAGGGCACCCTGGAAGGAACAATTTATACTGTTCTTGGAGTATCCTGATGCATTGTGAATTAGTTATAAAATTTTTTGGCATCATCATGGACAGCTCAATGAAGATATCTGCTTAAAACACATAAACAATTCAAAGGAAAAAAGGAACAAGCTGCTCAGCTGTATCAAAAACAAAAGCAATGATAACAAGTAAATTGTTTATGTGATACCTTAAGCTTCTGTAATCAACAACTATTTAAAACTTCATTAGAGTGATTCAAGTAGAATACCAAAGAACATTACACTTAGTACGGTAAGCACAGAATGGGAAGTTGCTAATCAATGGTTATACAGATTAAGTAACGCAAGATGAGTAAATTTTAGGTTTCTGCTGTACAACATTGTGCCTATAGGTAACAATATTGTACTATGCACTTAAAAATCTCTTTAGAGGACAGACCTCATGTTAATTGTTCTTGCCACAATAATATAAAAATTTAAATTAAAAAAAGAATTAGAGGGATTTGCACTTCTGTAGATAGATTTTTGGAAAGATAGTCAACCAAATAGTTCTAAAATGTAATGATTTTAGCATGCCAAAGCTAAGACTATCTTTCTACATGCACACATGCACACACACACACACACACACCCCAAAATTCCACCAAACTTGTTACCACTGAAAAATCACATTGCCAAATCTGAACTCTGAGAACAAAATTGACATATTTTAAAGCAATGGCTCCTTTCTTAGAACTTTAAGCAAGCATTATCTTTGGATGGGAGGACAATGGGTAAAATTAATACCAATTAATTTCTCAAGAAAAAAATAGCTTCACAGAAACTTTATAAAATTTAACGGAGCAAGAGAGTAAGTCTCTTCTGGATAATATTTTTATAGTCCTTTGAAAATTTTTTTCACATGAAGACAGTATGATAGGTTCTAAATTTTACAATGCCAGAAAAAAAGCAAAATCTACCTACTTAATTAAAAGAGCCTTGAAAGTTAGACTGCAGAAAATTTGGCCCAAAAAAGCCCAGTAGTATTATAGCACCTAATTTGTTTGCAGGTGATATAAAGCCCATTCATTTAATTCAGCTGTGAATAATGTTACCAACTCTAGGATTTGAAACCAATCTCAAAGAATTGTAAGAGACATTGTAAACATCAGCCACTGGGTGAACAAGTATCTGATGGTGAAATTCTGCCCAACAGAAAATCAGAGAATGGTTCTTTCAATAGTTACTCCCTTCCAAGTCTACATGGCACCACTTAGTCGTTGATTTCTCTCCAATTGAAGTAATTTCAAATACTGAAGTTTAGTTCTCAGGAAAATCATTTATTTTGCAACCCTCTTCAAACTGTTTCTTCGCCTTGGCTTGCTGTTTTCCCCTTGTTAAAATCAAAGGAAGGAAATTTCCGCCATGGATTTCTACATTGAACAAATAGAATTTATTAAATCCCTCTAAAAACAATGAACCCTACAGAGACAGGATTATTCTGAATCTTATTATCTTTGGTGGGAGGAATGGGTTGTTATGGATCTTGGGACCTTGAGAAGAATAGAAAGAAAAAAGAAAAAAACAGAAAAACAAACTACCTAAAAGGAGGCATCATAGCCAGAGGAAGGCAAAGAGCCCCGGATGTTAAAAGGTGTGGGGTCTATACTCCTCTCCAGATGAAGTAGAAAGCACTTTCCTTTCTACAAAATGGTGAGGTGGGATTCAGTTTTCCATATGCGTCTCTTTCTGTCTAATTCTAAAATATGCATCTCAAAATAAGTTCAGAGACTTTTGTTTCTGTGTCTGAGCCCAAGTGGGAAAATGGTATGTTAGAACTGCAGCGAATAACACAATCATGTTTTGTGTAAAGAAACTCAAAATTATTTCAGGCCAAACATTAAATCTATGGTCCTATTAAATATATGCTTCCTGGGTTTAAAAGCTGAGGTTGTTCTCAGGTGAAAATTCAATAGTTTGAGACCCCTTTTTGTATATAACTCACAGAAAATAAAAATGCATTGATTTAATTCTTTCCTAAGACACATTTCTTTTTTTTTCTTTCTTTTTTTTTTTTTTTT
>NW_016804727.1:222055-225569 GCF_001698545.2 Rhinopithecus bieti
CTTGGGCAGTATGGCCATTTTCACGATATTGATTCTTCCTATCCATGAGCATGGTATGTTCTTCCATTTGTTTGTGTCCTCTTTGATTTCACTGAGCAGTGGTTTGTAGTTCTCCTTGAAGAGGTCCTTGACATCCCTTGTAAGTTGGATTCCTAGGTATTTTATTCTCTTTGAAGCAATTGTGAATGGAAGTTCATTCCTGATTTGGCTCTCTGCTTGCCTAAGACACATTTCTTAATCTGATGACAATAACAAAATTTCTTTCTACAGATGTCTCAATCAAATCAAGCAATATTCTATTGTTGTACATCTGAGTAAAAAGACTTATTTTTTCTTTTTTAATGAAAATTACAACTTTAGGTTATACTTATAGAATACAAATTGATTTAAAAATTATAATCTAGAAGGACATATTCCAATAACTGTCTCCATTTTCCTGTTTATAAATTTAAAAAAAAAATTTTTTTATTAACACTTTGAGTTTAGTCAGGGAGGTACAGTAAGCTGCCTTCATAAAGTTTCTCTAGCCAGAACATACAGAAAGTAGGGAACATACTGGCTTCTCTGAAGTATTCATATTAAAAGGAAACAGAATCACCACATGAGATATAAACAGACAGAAAAACAAAAAAGTCTAGAAGAAAGAATGTGAACATCAGCTAAGGCTTTAGGAGCAATCAGACTATTGCTTTCATACACCGTCCCAGGTCACATCCCTCTGGGGTGACCCAGCTCCTCTCCATGAGAGAGCCCAGTTCACCTACAATGAAAGGCTTTCTGGTCTCAGTTAATAGTCACCATTACAAACATAACAATGGTAATAATAGTCATCGTGTACCTACTACACTCAGCAATTTGTAAAAGGCTTTTAATTATTTGGATGCTCTTAACCAAACTCTCTGGAAGCACATGATGTTCTAACTGGGAGCATTTTGACTGACTTGACCAAAGATGATTTTTGTGAAAATATCAGGGGAACATCTTGACAGATACACTCAATTTGCCAGTATTTTTGCAAGTACAGTACCATTTTCCATGCAGCTATACTTAAAGGTTATGACCAAGAAACCAAGTGTGATTTGTACTTTTCACATTTGTAGGGTTTCCGCTGGTGCCAACCACTATCCATGCTATTACCAGGGCCGTGTACTTCAATGACAAGTAAGTATTATGGTGATGTTTAAGTTAATATATTCATAAACAAAATGTTTTTGTGTATTAATGTGTCCCCTCACCCTTTTTCAGCTGCTGGCTGAGTGTGGAAACCCATTTGCTTTACATAATCCATGGCCCTGTCATGGCGGCACTTGTGGTGAGAATTAGTTTTTTACTGCAATATTAGTGGTGTTATCTCTTAGTTGAGATTTCTGTGCATATGGTTCTGTTTATCATGTTTTATAACTTCAAAATGAAGCTAATTTGACGGTATTCTATAGTAAAAAAAAAAGCAATTGATTTTAGAATCTTCAAAAAAATGCCTTTTACTTACACGTGGAGGGGTTATCATGAGCTCATTTTCATTACAGACTCACACTATAGCTACAGCTCATTTCATTACAGACTCACACTACAGCTACAGCAATGTAGCTCATATTTTAAGACTTTTATAACTAGACTCCCTAGGTAAAGGTGAGAGGCCAAGGGGCTGCAAGAAGTTTGTTTGTGTTTTGCACATCTAGGATCTTTGAAAACCTTGACTTTCCAGAGCTCTAAAAGTCTTTGGTTCTGTGAACTTAAGGTCCAGAAATTCAAATATTCAACACAAGTTCAATTAGTGAGATAGTAATAAATAGTGGACTCCAGCCCAATGTCAGATTCTTAATGAGGATGCTACAGTTCTTACTTACCTAGGATTCAGTAGACTTGGCCTCATGTCTTAGCTCTATCATCTACCAGCTCTGAAAATTTAGATAAATCAATTAACCTAAAAATGTCCCCTGATTTTTTTAAGGAAAAAGTTAGATTAAATCGTCTTTCAGGTACTTTTGGAAGATAATCTCTAACTCTAGGTCATTAAAACTTAGTACTGCTCCATATCTTTATCTGTTAAAATAACAAAAGTAATAATAGCTACTCATAAATTCATGGTTATAAAATATCTCCTAATAAAATAATAAATGAAGTAAAATCTTTAGCAATTACTCTTATATTTAAAATTCTAAAACACACATTTCTTGCCTTAATTATCTAGAAATTTTAAGGAAATGCAGATTCCAGGATCCATTAAAAATGTGTATATGGGATGATTATATGCATACTTCACTGTGAATGACTATAAATTAACAGAAATTGATATATTTGGAATTCCTAATTTCATGACCAAAGGAAATGCATAGTAGTGCATTTCAAAACTAAAAAAAAAAGATTCAGCAATTAATTATCATTTTGAAAGAGCTGCCCATGCAAATATGGGCACTTGATTTATGACAGCAACACTTTTGAGCAGAGGAAAGAGATGGTCAATTAGATATACATACAGAAAAAATATCAAACATGTATTCAGCAATTGCATATGTGTGGGGGAAAAAGTAATTGATTCCTTCCGCAACCAGATACAAAAAAATGTGTTTTCAGTTAACTGTAGGTTTAAATGTGAAAGACCAAACCATAGAGGCCCCCCAAAAAAGACACATTAGGTGACTATCTTCATGAGCTTCAGATACAGAAAGATTTCTAAAGCAGGATACAAAAGGCACTTAAGGAAGAGATTGATAAATCAGCTACATTAAAATGAAGACAACATTTACAGACTGAAAAGACAAAACTTAGAGTCCAAGAAGGTATCTGCAATGTTCCAAATAAAGACTAATAAATGTATGAAAAAGTGTTCAGCTCATGTATCATCAGGAAAATGCAGATTAAAACAAGAATGAGGTAATACTACCCTCCACCCACCCCCGCCGTGGAAAGGCTCATATTAAAAAGAGTGTTCATAGCAAGTGTTGGCAAGGGTGATAAGCAACTGTTTTATATACCGCTGGAGGGAACATAAAATTAAACCACTTCTCCAGAGCCCTAGAAATGCTGAGCAAATTGTGCTACTTCCCAGGTAGACTCTCTAGTTCTACGTAGGTAACATTTGTTGCTCACACTGGATAAACAAAAACTGAGGACAGTGCACATTCTTAAGTGATACTTTTCTGTATGATTTGCTCATAACACCATATATTTGCAGGTCAATTTCTTCTTTTTGCTCAACATTGTCCGGGTGCTTGTGACCAAAATGAGGGAAACCCATGAGGCGGAATCCCACATGTACCTGAAAGCTGTGAAGGCCACCATGATCCTTGTGCCCCTGCTGGGAATCCAGTTTGTCGTCTTTCCCTGGAGACCTTCCAACAAGATGCTTGGGAAGATATATGATTACGTGATGCACTCTCTGATTCATTTCCAGGTAAGGAAGCCAAAGGTGTATTTATTCAACTACTGTGCTTATTCAGCTAGCTGATTTTAACTCTAAAGCCCATGATCTTTTATTATTATCATTTTATTTATTTATTTATTTATTTATTTA
>NW_016804727.1:228186-251883 GCF_001698545.2 Rhinopithecus bieti
TTTATATTTATTTATTTATTTATTTATTTATTATTTTTAGACAGAGTCTCACTCTGTCCGCCAGGCTGGAGTGCAGTGGCACACTCTCTGTTCACTGCAACCTCCGTCTCCTGGGCTCAAGCAATTCTCCTGCCTCAGCCTCCCGAGTGGCTGGGATTACAGGTGTGTGCCACCATGCCCGGCTAATTTTTGTATTTTTAGTAGATGGGGTTTCACCATGTTGGCCAGGCTGGTATCGAACTCCTGACCTCAGGTAATCTGCCTGCCTCGGCCTCCCAAAGTGCTAGGATTACAGGTGTGAGCCACTGCACACGTCTGACGAACCCATGATCTTAAATGTCATAACATTTAAGCCTCCAATTCAATAAGCCCAGACAAAATTCTGAAGGACACCAGTTTTTCTGAGGCTGTTTCTTCCTGTTTCTTTCTGTACCTGCTTTTTTGTCATTCCCAGGGCCCTCAGCTGGTCCCATCCAGGCATGTTCTCCCTGGTCATAAATACAGAAATTGTCAGATTTTCCTTTATAAATAAATGCTGGCTCTGGGGTAATGAGGAATTTGCACAAAGCTGTCCATGCCTCCTGCTCTATCACCCTCCATTTGTCAGGCAAATGTCAGGAATCCATTCATGACGGTTCAGTGCTATAAAGGGAAGTTGTATCCAGGCCTCTCCTCATGTAGGAGAGAATGCATTGGACTCTCAGGGGCTGTCCTGGGCTGTCCTGGGCTGTCCAGTGTCTGCCACACTGGATAGAAGAATGGCTGCCCTAGTTCCATTCACTTTTCCCCAGATCTAAAGCCCCACTGAAAGCGTACTGCTGTATTTGGATAGCAAGATGGGATGTGGGAGTCCTTGGCAGGAGTAATTCTATCACAGGCTCTTAGGCAGAGTTTTGCTGTCTCTATTACAAATTTCAAAATAGTTTTATTTTCTATATTAGGTTTAATGTGAGGAGGAGGTCAAAATGAATAGGGCTAGAAAGAAAGTTTAGGGATTGTCTGAATAGTTCAAGCTGTGCTTTTGGCCATAATCAAACCTTGGGCACAAGAAATCTTCAAGCAGTGACCAGGACTCAGTCAGTTTCTTAGTCCATGTCCTTATCTGAGAGATGAACTTGGCAGTGGGTATGGTACTGCACTAGTTCACCGTGACAACACAGGACACAGACCCATAGCCACCCACTATGACACTTGTCCTTGTAAACGATTCCTCTACTGAATTCTACAAGGTCTCTATTTTTAAATTTTTGAAGCGTAGTGTTTTTTTCAAATTCACCATAATCAGCATATGCTGCTATAAATCTCCACGTTAAAGGGAGCAAAATATTAATTAGATTTACTAGAGCTATCCTTTTAGCCAAACAATGGAATCCTAACAAGAAAAAATATATTTCTAATGGAATATTCTTATAGTGCAGCACTGACTATGAATGGTAGATAATTCTTTTTCTTGCTTTTTTTCCTTCATCGAGCCTTCTCCGGGCAGTCTATCATGTTGTTTACTAAACAACAAAATGAACACAAAAATAACTTGAACTGTATTTTTCCTTCCCTTTTTAGGGCTTCTTTGTTGCGACCATCTACTGCTTCTGCAACAATGAGGTAAGCATGCATTTCTTATAATACTATCACTTGTTTATGTAAAGGCAGCATTTTTTCCAAAGGGCCTCCGTACACATTTCATTTCATCTCACTTCTACAGTTGACCTCATAGGGTTTTGTGATTATCAACATTATGTTTTTTCCACTACTCCAAGCTCAATCTTATCTATGGATGTGTAGTACAATGGTAAATATGATTCAGACAGGCAGCTAATTTCCTCGGGTTGCATCTTGGACAGATCAGCACCCTTAGCAGCAATAGTGAAAGCTATTCTGGATGCCATTAGAAAGAGAAGTCATATGCATATTCCCTTTGGAAGACCCAAGCCCTAACTAGGGCAGACAATCTCCATTCGGTTTGTACTAGTTCCTACCTTTTTTCCAGTTGCTTGGTGCTAGCACCCTACTACTTATTCAGAGTTTGTAAATCACCCTGAAGTTAAGATTCAAAAAGGTTTCTCAAATAATCTACAATGCAAATATTTAGATCAGTAAAATCTAGAGAGCTATATGGCTGATCCATTCTATTCTCAGGGTGTTTTTAGCCAGAGTTACCCTTTCTTCCAACCAAATCTTTCCTGGGAGCCAAATCTATAAAACATAAAAGTGGGGCTTCTGTAGCTCCAGACGTCCTTCCAAAGAACTTCCGGGGTTTTAGGGAACATGATTCAAAATCTTCCTCATTTTTCAGGGAAGAAATCTAAACTCCAGAAAGATCATGTGATTTACCCAATGTCACAAATGCAGTTATGGTTGTAACCCAGACTGGAACACAGATTTCCTGATTTTCAATTAAATTGACTAAGTCCCAATTAACTTACCTATATCTATAATTCCTTCCTGGAGCTATGTTAGTATACTTTTTCTAGAACCACACAACTTTTAATGCCCAAGCATATTTGAACATTTTAAATCAATTCCTATTAAGAATAATTCCATACAAGGCAAATCACATTTTGCCAAGACATCAATATATTACTTTCCTATTAGTAATTAGAAATGTTTCTAACTATTGTCAGTTGGTAATTTTTTCCCTATTCCTTTTTCTAAGTTAAATAATATTTAGTGAGCACCTACAATATTTTGTTATTCTGTGACCTGTTCATACCTGTTTCCAACCCCAACATGACAAAGTTTTCATTGTTCCTATTCTTCATTTTAATTATTACATTTTATTCCTTCCTTTCTTCATCAATTCATCTACCAACTCATTCCTTCATTCAACAAAAATACATTGTGCATTTACTATTGCTAAGGGCTAGACTAAGGGCCTAGAATAGAAATGAAAAGACATTCTTCCACTGTCAGCTGTTAGAGTGGCAATATTTTTAGAATTTTAATATTTTTTAGAATGATAAAAGCTAATAAATGAGTAGGGCATAAGTCATCCCATGTTTATATCAATTTCTGTAAATGTATATCTATGCCTTTTGGATTGTTTCAGGTGGCATGCAAAATAAACTTTTTCATCTAAAATAATATCAAAATAGAGCTGATATAAGAAATCAAGCTCTGTGGGGCATACCTGGAAAAACACAAGAGGATTGCATGCATTTGTAAAAATACCACAATATTTATTGTGTCTTAGCTATGATACTGTCATTGGAAGTGTCAGACATAGAAAGAAAACCCAGGGGTACCCTAGCAATTGAATGTCTCGAGTTCATTTGAGTGTATGTTATCTCTGATTTTGAAGTAAAGAAACCATTTCCATTTTCATTAAGATCCCGTTACTGGGGGAAGGTACAAGTGTGACATTTCTAATAATGTAGAAATTGTGTACTATGCCAAATGTAATATCACAAGCCCATGGATTTTAGGCATCTGAATCTCAGCTGGGCATTCTATGAATGCGTCACCTTACAACATTGAACACAGGCAGGGCACTCACACATGCAGGAAGTTATTTCCAGCTGCATCTAAGATAGGGCTGTGATGGGATGATGCCTGACTGAATACTGAGTTTTAGCAGAAATCTAGGGGGCTAACTCAATGTGATAATGAGATCACATCACATTGTGTTATGTGCAATTTAATGTTGATTATGATTGGTATGTTATCAGTGAAATGATTATTTCATTTTTGAATTTTGATTCATGATTGGTATATTATCGGTGAAATGATCATTATGAAAATGAATCATATAGAGAGTCAGTGGGTAGACTAGAAGCAGGAAAGGAATGTGAAGAATTAAAGCAACAGGAATCAGGAGATGACCATAGAGCATGCTTATGTATCAAGCATTTCCTACAATGACTCTTCCAAATGAGTAGACATTGATTATCCAAACATATCAGTAAATTATTAGGTATCTAAGAGACCTGAAAAAGATGATTGCAGCTATAAAAAATGCACAATTTGTTTCCAAGAAGTAGCTTAGAAATGAAAGTTCTAACAGCACACTGGATTTTCTCCCTTTTCTTGTGTCTTGCTATTCTCTGTACCTCGTGGATAAAATAGTTTATAGATGAAAGTAGCATGATCAGAAACATCTCCATTTAACTGTCACAAATTGGAGTGTGCAAAAGCTAAAATTTTGTTTATTTCCTGTAGCTTATCCTGCTTTCAAGAGACTATTCCACCAGCTTCTAGTGGTTTACAGCAGTCTCTTTATAGAAAATATTCAGTCAATTCAAAAAGCCTTTGTCCAAAAGAGCAACTGGCTACCAAGTTATAATGCCAGCACCCACTGTTGAAGTTCACACTGGTTCCCCTTACTACTAAGCACTTGAGAGGTCTTTTCACTCTGTGACCTCCTTGATGAAGCCACAGTCCTGTTCTGATTCACAAGTTCTTTCCGCCAAGCCACCTGAGGAGCCTGGAACTCCAGCTCCTTTCTTCACACCATATAGAGCCTGTGAATCTATCTTCCTTACATGCCATAGCCGTTGCTGCTCCGCTGTTGGACATGGTGCCAGGGGCAAATGTGGAGTTTCTTTTCAGGGCTAGCTATTTTCAAGACTCTGCTCTCGAATCCAAAAGAAAGACTTGATACAATGGAGTGTTCCTAAGAAAGCAAATTATCTCTTGCTTGATTTCTTCTCCCCATTTTCCCAGGTACTCCCACCATGAAGGAGAAATGTAAGGCCATTTGTGCAACTGTCTTTCTCTCCTCTTCCTCTCAGGCCTCTTAGGGCTATGCACTCACCACTTCCCCTTCCTGTCTGTGAGGGTCTCTACCTATATCATATTCTACATGTTTTCTACCCTGTAGCTTTTAGTAAAATACTATCTGCAGACCAGTAAGATTTTCACAAGATATGCAAAGAGAAGTTTTTCTGTTTAGAAATTCTCCACTCAATAAAGCCTGATTTTCAATACAATATCTTTCTAGAGATATAAGAAAGCCAGCTTTGAGACTCACAGTCTCAAAGCTAAGCAATAATTTTCTTTGGTCTAGACCAGTATTCTCAAACTTGAGTGTACATCAGAATCACCTGGAAGATTTGTGAAACCAGAGATTGCTTGACCCTAGCAGCAGAGTTTCCTATTCAGTAGGTCTGGGGTGGGGTTTGAGAATCTGCATTTCTAACCAAGTTCCTAGGTGATACTGATGCTGCTGACCCAGAGACTACACTTTAAGAACCACTATTCTAGACACAATCACACTTGTGTTTCAAGCAGTGGATGACCTTGACTTAATGAATTGGGGAGATGCGGGAAATTTTATTTAAGAAAATTAAGAAATACAATGGTTAAGTGTTTTCAAAAAGTTTAACCTTATTATAAATGATACTTATGTATTATTATCTTTTAGAACAAGGAATCTTCCCCAAACATAGGAAAAGAGATAATGAATGGGAATCAAAAAGACCTGATCAAGTACTTAATTATAGATTAATTATAGATAAATTAATAATTTAATTATAGCGCATATAGATTTTGTAAGATAAAATCAGAGACCAGCAGAGATATTGCCACTATGGCCTCCAAAAGGCTGAAAAGAATGTTGGCAACAACTTTGTAAATAATATTCACAAGTATCCCTTAGCATCTAATTAATAGGATTTAATAGGAATCTGGCTTTCAGAAGTCATATAAAACCATCTAAGCCAGGCGTGGTGGCTCACACCTGTAAGCCCAGCACTTTGGGAGGCCGAGGTGGGTAGATCACAAGGTCAGGAGATTGAGACCATCCTGGCTAACACGGTGAAACGCCATCTGTACTAAAAAAAAAAAAAATACAAAAAAAATTATCTGGGCATGGTGGCAGGCGCCTGTAGTCCCAGCTACTTGGGAGGCTGAGGCAGGAGAATCGCTTGAACCCGGGATGTGCAGCTTGCAGTGAACTGAGCTCGCGCCACTGCACTCCAGCCTGGGAGACAGAGCAAGACTCCATCTCAAAAAAAAAAAAAAAAACAAAACAAAAAAAACACCAAACAAACAAACAAAAAAAAGGTGTGCAATTACTTTTTAACTTCCAGGGAATTTAAAGTTGTTTTTTTTTTTTTTTTTTTTTTTAATCATGATTCTAAATGTTAAGCTCAATTGCAGCAGGGTCTGTTAGATTGTGGTACATGTGAAGAGTAGGCATTACAATCTTTGCATTCATTGGATCAAACCTCCGGGGTAAAACCTCACCTTCTATTCGCAGTACGTAACTATAGTAGGTCTTATAATGAACCTCAGGAAAAGAAAGTAAAGACAAAAACATTTCAAATCAACCATGAAGACCTAACCTTATTTTGTTTTGTACAAATGTAGGAACTAGACCTAAATATACCACCTTTACAAACTTATAATAAGCCAGGTTAATAGGATGCCTTCAAAACTGAAACCAGGGGCTCTACCTTTTAAGGTTGCAATACATAAATGTGATATAAATTAGGAAAAAATGTAAAATGTGTGTGCTTTTTAGTGGTGATGAATTATATAATCAAATCTTTGTTGTTTTACATTATCCAATTTACAACTAGTACATTTTTTATTTTCAGGACGACAAAAACCTCCCTGTTTGTTTGTTGTTTTTCAGATTAAAGCCTTATTCTTGTCATCAGAGCAGCATCAGGTTAACCTGTATATTGTAGATTTTTTTGAGATAATGCCCTATAGCTATAATTCTTTAAGTGTCTTTTATAGCTAAGGCCTGTATTATGTGAACAGTTACAACAAAGCAAGGTTGCCATCCACACAAAAGGATAGCTAAATTTTGGATGCGATTAGAGAAGGCCGTGATCCTTTCATTTAATAATAAAACTTTAAAAAATTAAAATAGAAACAAACCTTTTGGCCCCACGGGCTGTACTTTATTAATTATAAATGGGATACCTGATGGGAGTTATTTTAAAAGGACAGAAAATAAAAGTACCTGTTTTCATGCTGGACCTTTTGCAAACAACTCATAAACTCGTAACTGCGTCCTTGATACTTGTAAATATCTGGTAATTCAGCACAAGGAAAATCTTGTTATTTAAGAGATACTGAAATTAGTGGAAATTATCAGCTCCTTTTTTTTTTTTTTTTTTTTTTGAGATGAATCTAGCTCCTTCCCCCAAGCTGGAGTGCAGTGGCGCAATCTCGGCTCACTACAAGCTCCACCTCCCAGGTTCACGCCATTCTCCTGCCCCAGCCTCCTGAGTAGCTGGGACTGCAGGCACCCGCCACCACGCCCGACTAATTTTTTGTATTATTAGTAGAGACAGGGTTTCACTGTGTTAGCCAGGATGGTCTCGATCTCCTGACCTCGTGATCCGCCCACCTCGGCCTCCCAAAGTGCTGGGATCACAGGTGTGAGCCACCACGCCCAGCCTATCAGCTTCCTTTGACTGGAGACATTGCTTCTCCAAAAACGTGCTGAACCTGTATATTTCCCAGTTTCTCCGTGGGGCATTTGATGGTTCCTAGATTATAACCCTGGCATTTGAAGCTACGGTAATGGTACCATCCAAATAAAGCCAGGCTCTGCTTGGTACTGTGGCTTTGCCACATTCTAGCTATATGATTTTGGACACATTGAGTAACCTCAGTGCCCCATCCGTAAAGTGAAGATAATAGTGCCCTTCCCATAGGGCTGTTGTGAGGATTAAATAATACAGATCACATACTTATGTACATAGTAAACACTCAATAAACAGCTGAAACTTGTTATTCTATCTTTTGTTCCTGTGTGGCTTTTTTCAATACAACTTTTAGCTGCATGGCCCACCTTATTCCTTAGCACTTAAAGTTTTTGTCTTTGTCTGTTTTAAATCACTTTAGATATAAAGTACCCTGCATGCAACCACTCATTACCTGCAAAACAAAGTAAAACAAAACTCAGGATGTGTTGCCTCCATAATCTGAAAAGTCTACTATTCCAAATTATTAGATTGCTAAATAATTCTGATTGCCATTTGTCACCTTGAACCTTACGGTTGCTGTGCTGTGTGAAGATAAACTTCTCCAGCTACAATTTCTGTACTCCATTTAGTTGCTTTTTGAGGAATCATTTGACTTTGTCTTTCCCTGAGTAAAATCTTTAAAAATATCTGAACAATATAATTCTCGGAGGAGACTGTTACTCTACTAGATACAGAAAAAAAGTATATTTGCCACAGAACCATTCAGCCTTATAATATACATATAGTTTTATAACAGTAATCGGTTTTGCTGTCATTTTTCTCATCTTTCAGATTTGTACAAATGTAAAGTAGATAAAATGATTCTCCATGATCAAGTAGTTTTCATGATTTATTTCACATTATATATTCCCCAGTTTCTCTCTCATGTGTTTAGCTGTCATATGTGAGTTTGGCAGCAGAATGAACTAAGGATGTATTAATAAATTGATGCAAATATTTTTAAGTAAGTTTATCGTATGTACAAAGCAATAGAAACTCAGAAACACAGAATAGAGATTATTGCAATAATCTCTTTTTTAGTTTTGTTCAGCTATAGAGAAAAGCAAGAAGTTTGGAGACAACAGGAAGGAGGAACTTAACTACTAAGTTGAATTTGGCTCTATAAAAAGCAGAGCTAGACAAGCAAATTCACTGTCTGTGGTACTGTTTTCAGTTGTGGTTATTGTAGTTTTTATATTTAGAGCTTTCTGATGTTAACATCTTCACCTCTTGTGTTCAATATATAATTTATCGTTATTTATAAAACAAGTCTGGCAAGTTTATTTACATTTTAGAAGTCTTTCAAAAGAAAGAGATTGAAATCTTATTCTTAAAAAGTTGTCATGGCATTAACCAGAGGTGTGTCTGGCATACCCCCTCTCAAGTCATGTCGGACAAGGAAAAGTTCACGGTATGAGGCCGTTATCATAAAATCCAGAACTGTGCTATGGTTTACATATATATTTTTCATGTGCACACTTAAATTTAAAACTTCTGCCTTATCAGGGATGGTAGCATATAAAAAGTTTTGTCAACCTTTCTCCCTATTATGACATGCATACCATATTACCTGGTAAACCAAATCAACTTTTATTCATTGGATATGAAAGCTAAAGAAACCTGTTCTTAAAACTAGCAAATAACCTTGTCAGGGGTAATTTAGGCAAGTAACTCAGTTCTTCCATTTGCAAATTCTTCTTCCAAGTATATTCTGTGGCCACAGCATACACAGCCCAGCCCTTTAGATCAGAATTACAATTTAACTTTCTTTAACATCTGATAAGCTCTAAGAATGATGTTCATAAACTTTGCATGGATCGTTTCTGACTATCATATAAAAACCAGGCTGCTTTTTCTCTTCCAGGTCCAAACCACCGTGAAGCGCCAATGGGTCCAATTCAAAATTCAATGGAACCAGCGCTGGGGGAGGCGCCCCTCCAACCGCTCGGCTCGCGCTGCAGCTGCTGCGGAGGCCGGCGACATCCCGGTTTACATCTGCCATCAGGAGCTGAGGAATGAACCAGCCAACAACCAAGGCGAGGAGAGCGCTGAGATCATCCCTTTGAATATCATAGAGCAAGAGACATCCGCTTGAATGTGAAGCAAACACAGCATCGTGATCACTGAGCCATCATTTCCTGGGAGAAACACCATGCGTTTAAAGTGTGCTCCATCCTTCCAGGAACCGAACATATCATTTGTGAAGAATTATTCAGTGAATTTGTCCATAGTAAATTTGAAGAAAGTTATTCTTGGTACTATTGCTTTGGGAGACAGTCTAGGAATGGAATCTCCCACTGCAACTTGTGAACTCCATCATTCATCCAGGACTGAGATGCAAATGTCATAGTAATGCAAGCAAAGTATCAAAGAAAAACAATGAAATTGACCTAGTTCAGATACAGGGTGCTCCTTGTCAATTTTGAGCCATTTATAACTTTGAAAAATTAAAATCATTGTCAATATTTTCTTTTAACTCTGGATTTTGAATTAGAATATTTCTGTATTTGGCTATGGATCTGATTTTTATTTTTTTTAATTTCAGTCAATTCTGATGTTACTGAGATGTTTTACCATCCTTACAATGTAAACCACATGAACTACATGACCTCTGCAAGACAAAGTGGCTTTCTAATAGAAAGATTACTAAATATGTGAAGAAAAATACCCGCATTTGGCAGGAAGATGTATGCTTTGAATGCAAAAGAAATTTAGAGTCAATTTGCTGGAAACATTACATGCTCAGCTTGGTTTTGGATAATCCTGTCCATTGGGCAGGCCCTAGCTGTTGTAAAGAATTGATCTTAATGTTGAATGTACTTTAGTTGCTGACATTTATAAACCGAGAGGTCACAAAAAATCTGTCACTAAAAATTTTTACAAAACTGCCAAAAATATAATTCTTAGTGGAAGACAATACTCCCTTTAAAGAGAGTTTTCCACTTTCCTAAACTCCAGGATTTATAAAGCAAATTACTCCAAGGTTTATAAAGCAGATTACCTCTTGCCCTTGGGTGCTATCTAGCAGTAAGAGATAAATTTGTTGAAAATTGGTAATTAAAAGACTCCACATAAGTCCATTAACTGCTTTCAACCCAGCTTCAAAGCTTAACAAGACCTCAGTCTTTTCCAGGAAGATTCAGGAGGGCTAATTATAAATCATTTTGTGGTTGACCTCTTGTTTCTTGTTATTACCAAAACAGGAGGGGGAAAAAATTAGCTGCTACAAATTTAACCATAAATTAATTCATGTTTAACGGTTCTCATTAAAATCCAGTATTGTATTCCCATATCTCTCTTTACTTCTCAGTATAAGATTTTTGACAATCCTGAATAAACTAGTATCATTAATGGCACCTGAAATTAATTTGTGAATTTGCAACAGTAATCAGAGTTACCATTATTTAATTTGTACACTAAATGAGGAGGTACATTGAAACCCTCCAAATCTCCAGTCTCATCTATGTCATATTTTGCCACTGCCTTTCAGAAGTGATTTAGTTGTGGAAAGATAATAAATTGATTTGTTATGGTTACATATTTAGTGCACCCAGAGAAAATTATATTTCTACAGAGAAAATGAATTTTGGATACTAAAGTAGTTTAAGTCTCCTTTACTGAATGTAAGGGGGGAATTGAAAAGAAGGTATTTTTCCAATCACAGTGTTATGTAGTAGTGTTCTATTTTTGTTTACAAACATGGAAAACAGAGTATTTCTGGCAGCTCTGGTACAAATGTGATAATATATTGCTAAAACATTTTAGATGTTATTATGCTGATATAGTAGGGGCTGAAGAAAACAAAATAGCTTATTATAGAATTGCACACAGTTCTGTCCAAATTATGTGAAATGCTTATGCTATGTACATGTATAAATTAATACAGAGTATGTTAAAAGCAAAAGATGTATATTTGCATATTTTCTAAAGAAATATATTATTCATCTTTTCATTCATTCATCTCGTCTCCTGTTCATTCCATGCTGTTTTTCATTTCAGCCATGGGCTGCTAACATCCCATTTCATTGTACTGTAGGAGTGGGAAAGATAATCTAAAAGCATAGGTTAAAAACCATACACAAACATATCAAATTTATTATCTTTATTAGTACAACCATCTTTATTCTCAATTTGATTGTAAATTCAGTGACACTGTTCTCAAGCCCTTGATAACCCAACACCACACACCAGTGTCAATCAACATTGCATAAGTTTAGGAAGCACAGCAAAGAAATCAAGTGTAAGAAAGTATTATATCCTTTTATTCTTGTTTTTTTATTCATTATTCTGGGACCAGACTTGATCTGTCCAATATCACATCAGATCATTAGAATTGTTACAATCATTGGCTTTTAATATAGTTTGGGAGAGACACTAAGGCTAGATGAAAGACAACTAATTAACTATCATTAGAATGCATAAAGGCCACCACTGGAAAGATTTTCAGATCTGGAAAGCATGAAATGGAAAAAATGACGATTAAATGAGAACTCTGATGGACTAATAAAGGGGAACAGGAGCAATTTGTAGATTCTTCTCATTATGGGAGAGCATCCAAAATTGTGGCCTCATGAGATCTGGGAAACTTATTCTGAAAGGATATGTAAGGATTACATCTTTCTCTTACATTCCAGGGGGGAATACAAATAAATATTATTATCATTGTGATCTTGGAGAACAAAACAATTTCGCATCATACCATAAAACATTATTTCTCAAGAGATAAATTTGTACTCAGATGGTCAGCTTCCCTTTCGCTTTGGCTCCTATTTTTTGACCCAAAATAGGCCTTTAGGTGCAAATGAATATTACAGTTACTGCAGGGGAAAATGTTGGGAAAAACATGACAAAAATGCTATCATCATTGAGCTACAATCATTCTCATTCATCACTTCGCTCATTAGACATCGATTCAACAGATGTTTCATATGCCTTCCATCCTGCTATGTAACAAATATTTATTAATAGCAGTTATCAAGGCAAACCTTCTTTACAGTAGGGACTGCTTTTTTTCGGTGCAGGGGTAAAAATATAAACCTTCTAAGTGAACTATTACCGTAAAACCATAACCATTGATATCTTTGGGGTGGAAGAGCAAAGTGAAACATGTGGCTGGAGGTGGTAGCTGAGTGTGATCTTCCCTCCTCATTAATACTGGACATAAGAGCTCTAGTTGTAAGAAATATTCTCAGAACAAGATCTCAGGACAAAGGCTCAAGCAGGACTCACTTTCTTGACAAGGTCTAAAATGGCGGTTCTTTCATTGGTTAGATTACAGCTTAACTAGTTATCACAGGAGTTAACACTTTTGGGTTTAAAATGAAATTATTTATGAAGAGGGTAGATCAGAATCCATATTTAGAAGAGTAATCAGGTAAATGCAGAAGGAAATTCTATTTGCTATTTTGACAGAGTAAACAAGATGACATTCCTAACTTAAGCTTATGAAAGTTGATTTACTGAACTAATAACTTGTATCAAGCAGGAGGTTACAGGAAACAATAACTGGAAACATGCAGAAAAGGATGATAATATGTGCATGTGAGGGCAAAGGAAGACAGAGAAGCAACATTTGCAAATTAAGAACTAACTGTATTTCTTTTTCTTCTAGACATGAAATTAGCATTTTTTAATATCTCTGAATAATATGAAGCATTGAAGGAAAGAAAACACAGTCACTGAAACTGTAACCAACAAAGGACAGGAAGATTTTCTAATATTATATCTTCCTCCATTCAGAGTAGCAAGCATCTCTGACAATTTTCAGAGATTTTCCATTATCTTAAGCATTGGCCAGCCAGTCTCTTAAGTCACTGATCAATGCCATTTTCCATTTACAGAAATTCAATGTCTTCTGTCTAGCTTTCCCAGAAATCCTTCCACTGAGACACAAACTGTGCCATCCCTCTTCACCTATTGACCAGCAATGTCACCTCATGCCACTACAGTCTCTTTTGCTTAAGAGAACTATTATTTTAATTTGGAGAATTTTGCCTCCAATAAAATCTCAGAGTCTTGCAGGTGAAGTGCCTAGTAGAAATACAATACAAGCAGTTGAGATGTCTTTAATGAAAAAAAAATCAGAAAAGATTGAGAAATCTGTCTCCATCCAAACCTGCCAGACTGGTTGATTAAAGCTAGCACACTGGTCTCTCATACAGAGGCCATACAACTAAACATAGAACCAGCTGTAAACTCCTGAAATCTCTGCACAGCGGAATCTGTGGCTAGTCTCTGTGCAGCAAGCATTTCTCAGGATGTAGTCTCTTCTTCACTGCACTCATGCATTGCAGCTTCCGTATGCTCTCATCAGGAGAGGAATATTGTGAGTTTAAAGATGTTTAGAGCATCCCTTTAACAGAGATGATTTAAGAAGAGAGAGAGATAAACACTAATCATTAAAACACAGTACTCAATATAATAGACCAACAGACATTAGCTCACCTACTCTTTATAACATTATGAATCCTCTCTTTATGCCCATTTTAGTGATGAGAAAATTACATGGAAGAGAAATTGAGTAAATTGTCTACCACAATCACACAGTTGGTAAGTAGCTGAGCTAGGATTTTAAATTGCTATCTTGGTGGGTCCTACTATACCAGCCAGCCTCTCAAGGTAAAGCTGTTCCCCCTTTTTAGCTCTAAAAAATATTACATATTAAATTCCCATTGGTTAAGAGAAGAGAGATCATTCACAACATGTATCTTTTTGGTCCAAAATTAACTTAATTCATTGTCCATAGATTCCTTCAACCAAAAGGGTCTTCAGATAAAATTTATTTTCAGTAGTTTTAAGGGTTTCTTTCCATAGTGGTGATTTCTATTTTTAGCCAGCGAGTTTTTCACACACAACACTAGTTTGCAGCTTCTTCACTTTGAATGTTGTCTTTGTGCAGATATTTGAGAGACAAAACATGTTTTGGGAAACTTTTCATGGTTTCTCAATGGACACACCAGTCCTAATTTGAGGCCTGCCAAAAAGCTACATATAAGTAGTCAGGGCTGCACTTAATACTGTTTATAGCAGGATTTCCACTTATTAGTTTCGAGAATTGGGGTCTGAATAGATAGGATGATGAAGATTATGAATATCATTCACCATTCAACTATGCACCAGATGATGAAAAAAGGTAGAGAGTCAAGAAAGAAGAGACACTGAGGAACGGGAGGGACAGTCAAGATAGCAAGCTGGTTAGGGTGCTAGTTCCCTCTCTGGATACCAACCCTGGACAAATTATAGAAGCAGAGAGGACACATGCATGTCAATAATTAGTAATTAATTTTAAAAGAAACAACAGAAAAAAAGGAAGCCAGTGGGATTACTGGTTATAAAAATGCAATACCTGAAGTAACACTATACAGAATAGTTGAAATAAATAACAAGTGGTAACTTAGACACTACTTAAAATTAATTAGTGAGTTAAAACTAGATTGGAAATCTCAGAGGAAGCAGGAAATAATAAAGAGATAGAAAGCAGAAAAGAAAAACCAAGAGATATAGAAATTGAATTGTCAATATCAACAGTAGGAGTACCAGAAAGACACAAAAAATGAAAATGGAGAAGGGGACATATTCACAGAAATATGTTTTAAAACTCTCTATGATTAAAGACAAAAGACCTCAACTAGCAATAACTCCAAAATTGCCAAATAAATGCCCCAAGCTAAAAGTTTTGTTAATATTGACAAGATTAGGACAAGAAGAAATCATGACCTGAGAGCAGGATAAAGATTCTTTTAGGAGAAAGAGAGAGATTTGGTAATTTATAAAGCAATGTGGGTAAGTTAATGAGTATGGGTCTTAAGATGTGTGAAATAAGTCTTCATATAACATTTATAATAAGGTGATCATAGTTGCCAATTAGAAACAGAGATTCTCTTATTGGAAAAAAAAAAACCCCACAGACAACAAGAGATGCACATAAGACACAAAGCACAACAGGCAATAAGAGATATACATAAGAAAATAAGAAACAAAAGATCAAAAATGAATGGGAAAAGTTATGCTGGGGAAATATGAACCAAAATAAATTGGAAGTTCTCTCTTAATATCTGACTAAATAGAATTTTGTTGTTGTTGAGATGGAGTTTCGCTCTTATTGCCCAGGCTGGAGTGCAGCGGCACGATTTCGGTTCACGGCAACCTCCACCTCCCGGGTTCAAGTGATTCTCCTGCCTCAGCCTCCTGCGTAACTGGGATTACAGGCATGCACCACCACACTTGGCTAATTTTTTTGTACTTTTAGTAGAGATAGGGTTTCTCCTTGTTGGTCAAGCTGGTCTCGAACTCCCAACCGCTGGTGATCCACCCTCCTCGACCTCCCAAAGTGCTGGGATTACAGGAGTGAGCCCCTGGGCCTGGCCCTAAATAGAATTTAAGACAAAAAAATATCGTAAAGGGCAGCATCTTGATACATTCAAGTTGCTGTAATAGCACGCCTTAGACTGGGTTATTTAGACAGAAGTTGATTGCCCACAGTTTCAGAGGCTGACATGTCTAAGACAAAGGCACCAACAGATTTGGTGTCCGGTGAGGGCCTGTTCCTCAAAGAAGTTATCTCCTATTTGTCTTCCCATGGTGGAAGAAGGTAAAGGAGCTTCGTCAGGCCTAATTTATGTATTTATTTATTTGTTTGTTTATTTATTTATTTATTTATTGAGATGAAGTCTCGCTGAGTCGCCCAGGCTGGAGTGCAGTGGTATGATTTCTGCTCCTGCAACCTCCGCCTCCTGGGTTCAAGTGATTCTCCTGCTGCAGGCTCCTGAGTAACTGGGATCTCAGGCCTCTTTTATAAGAGCACTAATTCCATTCATGAGGTAGGCACACTCATGACTTTATCACTCCCAGAAAGGCCCCACCTCTTAATACTGCCACATTGGGGATTAAGTTTTAACATACGAATTTTCAGAGAACACGAACATTCAGACCCTACAGATGATTTATCAGTTGTAATTGAGGATTTTAACACATCTGTCTTAGAATATGCTAGATCGAACAAATAAAATATTAACAGTATGGTAAAATACCTGAAAAAATACAACTATCAATCTCAAGCAATTAAAAATATACCAAACGCTATACTCAACAAACAGGAAATGTGCATTCTTTTAAATATACAGAGAATGCTTACTAAACAGCCATATTTAAGATCCTAAAGACAACCTCCATTAATTCTAAAGAATTTATACCATGCCAAAGATCTCTGACCATAATGCAAAAAAATTAGAAATTAATAGCAAAATTGTAGGCTAAGTAATCTGATGTTGGAGACAATAAACATATCTAAATAATCCTTGCCTTTAAAAGGATAGTAAGAATTAGAGAATGGTACCAATCTTATATCAGTTAAAACATATTAGTTTTACCTACAGTTGTTCCTGGATGTCCACCAGGAGATTGGTTCTAGAATCCCTCCCCCATACCAAAATCCAAGGATGCTAAATTTCCTTGTATAAAATGGTGTTGTATTTGCATACAATCTACATACATCCTTTCATATACTTTGAATTATCTCTGGATTACTTACAATACCTAACACAATGTAAATAATACATAGTTACTATAACATATTTTCCATTTACATTTTTTCAATCATTGTATTGTTAATTGTACTATTTTTTAAATATAGTTTTTATCCATAATTGACTCAATCTGCAGGTGTGGAATCCACAACTATGTAGTGCCAACTGTATTAATACTACTTCGATAAAGAAACCATTACATCTCTAAAGTTATGGAACATGCCTAGAGCGGTTCCTAGAAGGAAGCTTAAAATTTAGATACCTTTAAGAAGAAATCAGAAAGTCAGCAACAGAGTAAAACCAAAAACACAAGAAGGTCAATGTCATATGAGACATTACCTTCATGTAACAATAACCTCCAAGTATATTTGCATGCAAGCTATCCCAGAAAGGCTCACAGATTAAGTTAAGATGCTCAAAGCATGCAGTTTACTTAAGCAATTAGTGGAAAGCTTTAGGAAGGAGATGAGGTAGGTTAGCACACCTAGGATAGAGCATTAGCATGGTGGTACAGCCACACTACGTGAATCCTTTGGTACAGTGTTCACATGTCCTCTCTAATCACATATTCCCTGCTGAAGATGTGAATGTGAGAAACCAGAGTTGAGGCTTAGCAATGGGATACAGGATATGAAAGGTGACTAGAGCCAACATATGGTACTTACTCTATCAAGGAGTTGCAGGGACAAGTACTTGTGACTACTGTTGAGCTTTCTAATTATTATCAGCTATGGGTTTTATTTGCACTTCTTGGGCAGAGGACACAAGAAGTAAAATAGGTGTCACCATGGGTAGAAGATTTAAGTCTATGTTAAACACACATCTGCTCTATTCAACTCATTCTATGTCTAATATATCTCACAGTTTACTAACTACTTGTTATTCATACTTCTTTTTCACTTTCCTCATTCTGTAGTAGAATCGAATGTTCTAAAATAACTCATCAAACACATATTGCAAAGGGACAAGTGTTTCAAACAGAAATCAGTGAAATAAAGAATGAGAGAGAGAAACAGCAAGAGAGAATATCAAAAAAGCCAAAACTAACAAAATAAACCATATTAGTTAAAACTAACCTGACACTGAGGCAACATTCTACAATTCTTAATATTCTATAAAAAGTAAGAGTTATTTAGAAACATTTCTTGTTTCCGACATAAGATTGTTTAACAGTAATGTCAATTTGGTATCTGAAAATATAGTATATTTAAAAAAAGGTCTCTAGTGAGACTGATCAAAGTAAAAAGAGGCTTCTTATTTCAAATATATGTAATAAAAGGGTGGATAATAAAGGTACCACAGAGATTATAAAAACAGTAATATAATTATGATGTCCACATAAATATGTTCAGTATGCAAGCATACATTAATAAATTTGAAAACTTAGATGAAACAAATTTCTAAAGATACATATATATGAACAAAATAGGCACAAAAAGAGAACTTGAGTAAAATATGTAGTCAAAAACTACAGGCTGAGATCATTTTATGGTTAAGTTCTATGAAATGTATTGAGGAAGTATTAATTTTTACCTTAAAATAATTTTCCAATATATAAGATTTTCCAGAATATATAATGAAGGTGGCACTACAAATCAGGGAAAATAATTAGTTACTTAATAGATGATGTTACAAAACAGGCTCACAACATGGAGAAAATAAAACTGAACTCTGAAAATCTCACATAAAAGGTAGATTCCTAGGAGAAAATGTATCTAATTCTAAAAGATCAATCTATACATTTTAAAAGAATATGTATGAAAATATTTTAGAGTAGGAAAAAAATTTATCAAATAGTGTAAATCAAAAGTCAAAAATAAATATTTCTTTACATTAAAATACAAATATTTGTTCAACAAGAAAGTGTCCCTTATTAAATATATAACTTGAATTGACAAATGATAGCATTAAAGACAAATGTGACAATGAATTGATATCTAGAACATAAAAAGAACTTCAGCACATCAACAAGAAAGTATGGATAAGGGATATGCACAGGCAGTTTACAGAAGAGGCAACAGAGGTAATCCAAAAGGTTAACAAGTATGTGAAGATAGGCACAGACTCATTAATTAGCAGACAAATGCTTACTCAAATGATGCCTCTATTACACATAGGAACAGAGTATTTAGTATTTCTCGGGAGAACCACCAGAGTTTCTACCCAATGTTGTGACAGAGGGGAACCTGAAAAGTAGGCATTAAGTTTGTCTGACTCAAAAGTTGTCACAGATGTTATGTACTTTAGGAACAAACAGGTATTCCTAATTGGGGGAAACCAACCCTCCTCCAGTTTATTGGAAGACTATAAAGAAGAGAAGAAAGTAATTCTGAAAGATCAGAGAGGAAATGAAGCCAAAGTTTGAAACTTAGTGAATAGAAAAACACACCTAGAAAAGATAACTTTATGTGATTTGTGAGATAGCTAAGTGATCATAGAGAGTAAAATTGGAGTGTTTAGTCAACAGCAAGAATAATAACAGAGAAAACCCACCAGCCTACAAGGTGGTTAATAATAAGAAATGACACGTCTACTGCCTACTCTCAGTATATGTTTTGAAATGATTGAATCAAAGAAGGCAACTCATGTACTTAAAAAGTGGATAAATCTCTACCCATTCTAGAATAATGAGTGTGTTGATAAACTAATAAGCCACTCACTACCTCTTCGTACACACCACTATCTAAGAGACTGTCCCCTACCCATGGCTTTGGCAGACCTGTCTAGACTAGGTGACCTTGCTGTCTTTGCCATAGAACATTAGATGTTGACAGTCAACTAACTTGACCTGGGTTAATCAAATTATCTCTTGGAAATTTTAAATAAGAGATATAAAAACTATTAACCATGGTGATGGACCTTAGAGATATAAGTCCAAATAGTTGCTTGATTATTCATACACACACACACACACACACTCAAAGTTCTGGGGTACATGTACAGAACGTGCAGATTTGTTACATAGGTATACGTGTGCCATGGTGGTTTGCTGCACCCATAAACCCATCATCTACATTAGGTATTTCTCCTAATGCTATCTTAAGAGACATGGCTGTATTTCTCACAACTGAATTCTATAATATTTCCCTGTATTCTCACAATTAATCCATTTTTGTCTTAAAATACTTTGAGTGGGTTTCTTTCCTAAAAACACAACTTGGCCTGGCTAGAATAATTAGCTTCTAAGACCATATATCTAGGCCCTGAACAAACACTTACTAAGGTTCATTACATGGAACAGATATACTCTTCTTATTCCCGTGAGAATATATAGTAATACCAAAAATATGTTTCCTTTCACAGAGGGTTATAGGTAAGAAGCTGAAGATCATGAAAGCACAGATAGTTTTCATTTCTTCTTCCAAATGAAGTAGCAGCTTTGCCAGAAAAGAAGATAAAATAACAATAATCCATCTGAGGATATCAGTGAAAAAAGGAATTTGATTTTCTGAGTCTTCTTGCAACAGCACATTGAGTAACTGTTGAGGGCCTGTTTGTCCACCCTAAAGGCTGAAAGGATTCCATTGGACAGAAAACCTATGGTAAAACGAAGACATTTTTAAACTGAAACATTAGACAGAAAGGGATAATGGTTTCCACATATAACTCTAAAATCTTTACTGGAGGAGCCCAGCAGACAGATAAAATAGAATCACAGGAGAATAACAGGATACATTTCATGGGAAATTATCTAGGGAAAAAGTCAGAAATAATTTGTATGTCCTACAATCATTACATAACAGAGCAGCTTGGGAACACCACGGTGAATTAGAAATTTGAAAACCAATAGAAAAGCAACGTCACATGGATATTACAGAGTTATGGAGACAGTAGCAATTAAAAAAGTGTGACAGCTTTCTGTTTTATTGTTTTTTTTTTTTTAAGGACTCACCTATTGAAGGGGTGGAAGACCAGAATAGTATTTTACAAATGTATAGAAAAATCACTGTTTTGCTTGTACAACCCAAAGTGGACTTGATGAGGAGAGGGGGAAAGAGTACCTAAAGTAATCAGTATGTTATTCAGAAAACTCTGTAAGCAGCATGAAACACATTATGAAGAAAAATGCATAGCTGAAGCTCTTATTTCTGTTAGTGCTTGATCAGGTAATTCAGATAATTTTGTCTCAGAAAACAACTAAAATTTCTGATTAAATATTAAAATCATCTTGCTAAAAGCATATAAGTGAAAAGAGGAAAGAAAAGAAGCCTAAAATTGAAAAGCAAAGAGAAAACAATAAGAAGAAGCCACTTGCACACCGAGGGTATTTGCCAATGTAAATCTTAATTTTGACGAAAAAGGAGAACAGGCAAATAACAGACAAAAAATGTCTCCCCATGTTAAGCTGGCATCCCCAAAAGGCTACACCTTCAAGATAAGGATGAATTAGAAAGAAACAACTCTTACGGAGTTATAAGCTCACTTCACTCCCTAGTGTAAGCTCTTGAACTTATTTTAAGTTCTCCAGAAATACTTATGCTCCCAAGTGCTTGGCAAAAGTGTAAGCTTTTTTAATAGTCAAACAAGAAAAAGTTAAATATGCTATCCAGCACACAGTCAAAGATAATTCAGCGCATAAGAAAGTAGGCTATATTGTCTGAAGACAACTGGGAAAAAAAATATGAGAAGATATCAAGTATTGAAATTGCTATATACAGACTATAAAACAACTTTGCTGACTATGTTTAAACATACTAAAATGTTAATATATATGCAAATGATAAAACAATTATACAGTGTGATACAATGGTACAAAAATTGAATATAATTTCTACAATGAAAAATATAATATTTGAGATACAGTTGATGGGATAGTTTTATTGGAGATTAGGCAGAGATATAGCAAACTCATGAACTGGAAGAAGAGTGACAAGAAATTAACCAGTGCTTACATATAAAGGGAAGGAGCAGGGAAATATGCCCCAATCAAAAAATAAAATAAATAAGCTAACTTCAAAGATATGGAAGTATATGAATTGCCTGATAAATAATTCAAAATAACTGTCATAAAGATGGTCAATGAGCTCAGGAAAATAAAGCATGAACAAAATAAAAATCTCAAACAAAGATAAATATTTAAAAAACCAAACAGAAATGTTTGAGCTGAAAAATACAATAACTGAATTGAAAATTTTACTAGAGGGGTTCAACAGAAGACTTGATTAAGCAGAAAAAAGGAATCAGTTAATTCAAATACAGATTATTTGAAATTATCCAGTCAGAGAAACAAACAAACAAGCAAACAAACAAACAAAAACAGAAAAAAAGGAAGAAAGCCTAAGGGACTTATGAGATACTATCAAGCAAACCAATATATGCATTGTGAGAGTTCCAGAAGAGGAAGAGAAAGAGAAAGGAACAGAAAGTTGATTTGAAGATATGTGACCAAAAAATCCCCAAACCTGGGGAAGATAATGGACATCCAGACTCAAGAAGCTTGAAGGACAAATTGATTGAAGCCAAAAATACACAAAAAAATGAGGAAGAAATCAGAGTCACTACAAAAAATTAACAAAACACAAAGGAAGGCAGCAGGAGAGAAAAAGAAGGGGGGAAAACTACAAAACAGAGAGAAAACAATTAACAAAAAAGCAATAATAAGTTATTTCCTATCAGTGATTGCTTTAAATCTAAAATGTCCCTAATCAAAAGACATAAAGTGACTGAATGGACAAAAAAACAAGATCCAACTATATGCTGTCTCTAAGTGATTCACTTTAAATTTAAAAACACATATAGAGCAGAAGTGAAGAGATAGAAAAAGATACCCACACAAATTGTAACCAAAAGAGAATAAAGATGGCCATATTTATATCAGACAAAATAGATTTTAAGTGTCAAAACCATCGCAAGAGAAATAAAAACATTTTATAATGCTAAAAGGATCTATTCACCCAGAAGTTATCACAATTATATAGATATATGCAACCAAATATATAAAGCAAACATTGAGACACTTGGAGGAAGAAATACACAGCAATACAACAATTGTAGTTTATTTCAACACACAACTTTCAATAATGTCTAGAATATTCAGACAGAAGATCAATAAAGAAAAAGTGGACCTGAACAACACTGTAGAACAAATGAACATAAAAAAAATTCAGAATATTGCACTCAACAGGAGCAGAATACACATGCTTCTCAAGTGCGTACAGAACATTGTGCAAAATAATTCACATATCAGGTCACAAGACAAGTCTTAACAAAATTAAGATTAAAATCATACCAAGTATCTTTTCTAACAAATTGGAATGGAACAACCAATAGCAGGAAAAATACTGGAAAATTTAAAAAGTTGTGGAAATTAAACTACATACTCTTTGAGCAAACACTAGGTCAAAGAAAATATCAAAAAAGCAATTTGAAAATATGTTGAGACAAAATGAAAACACCGCATACAAAACTTATGTGATGCTGCAAAAGCAGTAATAAAAGAGAAGTTTATAGCACTAAATGCCCACAATAAAAAGAAGAAAAAAATCTTTTAAAAAATCTAAATTAAGAGGTAAATTGTCCCAGTTTGCAGAAAACATGATAATCTACATAGAAAACCTGAAGAAAAAAAAAACAAAATGAAGAGGCAAATTGTCCCAGTTTGTAGAGGACATAATCTTATACACAGAAAACTCACTGACGAGGAAATTAAGAAAATAATTTGGTTTATAATAACATAACACCAAAAAGAAAATCTTAGAAATAACCTTAACTAAAGAGGGGAAATACTTTAACACTAAGAATGAGAAAATATT
>NW_016804727.1:252057-307190 GCF_001698545.2 Rhinopithecus bieti
TATAATAACATAACACCAAAAGAAAATCTTAGAAATAACCTTAACTAAAGAGGGGAAATACTTTAACACTAAGAATGAGAAAATATTGATAAAATATATTTTAAAGTACACACAAAATGGAAAGAAATTCTATGTTCATGAATTGGAAGATTTAATTTTTAAAATATCTATACTACCCAGAGTTATAGACAGATTCAATGCAATTGCTACCAAAATCTCAATGGAATTTTCTAGCAGAAATAGAAAAAGCAATTCTGAAGTTCCTGTGGAACTACAAAAGACTCTGAATAGCCAAATTAACCTTGAGAAAAAAGAACAAAGCTGGAGGCATCATACCTTCTGATTTTGAAATGTATTACAAAACTAAAATAATTAAACCAGAATAATACCCGCATAAAGACAAGTAGATAGACAAATGAAACAGAATAGGGAGCCCAGAAATAAATCCATGCATATATGACCAATTGAATTTCAATAAGGGTGTGAAGAATACACAATGTGGAAAGGATAGCCTCTTCAACAAATGGTGTTGGGAATACTGAGTATCCACCTACAAAAGACTGAAATTGGACCCTTATCTTATACCATAAACAAAAATCAACTCAAAATGGATTAAAGACTTAAACATAAGAACCGATAATGTAAAACTAATAGGAGAAAACGTTGGAGAAAAGCTTCATGACATTGGTATTGACAAGGATTATAAATATGACACCAATAGCACAGCAACAAAAGAAAAAATGGACCAAATGGAATTACATCATTCTAAAAAGTTTCTGCACAGCAAAGGAAATAATCAACTGAGCAAAAGGCAACTTATGAAATGGAAGAAAATATTTGTAAACTGTGTATCTGAGAAGGCATAAATACCTAAAATATATAAGGAACTCCTACAACTCAATAACAACAACAACAACAACAACAACAACAACAACAAACTAATCCAGTTTAAAAATGGGCTAAAACCTTCAATAGACATTTCTCCAAAGAAGGCATACAAATGGGCAACACAGGTATATGAAAAAACATTCATCACGAATCATCAGGTAAATGCAAATCAAAACCATAATGAGATGTCACCTCACATCTCTTAGGATGACTATTATCAAAAAAAAAAAAGAAAAAAGAAAATCCATCAGCAGTCCTCCTATGTGACCTTACGATTGACAGAGACCATTTCTGAGTTTGGGTCTATAAACAAGAAAACAAAGGTTAAAACAAGTTTTAATTTCTGCACGTGAGAGCAGTTACTAGCTTCATTATATCCAGTTATTCTCTCTGTCATGGGCACATGGGAAAGTTTCCCAGCTTCCTTGCACGTAACGGCACTATGTGCTTATTCTGGCCAATGGCCTGAGTGTAGAAAATGATGTGTGTCACTTCTAGTTCCAGAGAGTGAGAAAAGTGTGCTTTATTCATTGCTCTCTCTGCTGCAGCAACTATAGAAGTCACAGCAACGTAAGATGGCAAAAGAGCCTCTGACAACCTGGTTTCCCTGCAGCAGAGCCCTCACCTAGCCGGCATCAGTCACGTGTGACATGCAAGAAAATAACTTCGTTGTGTTAAATCCAAATTTTGTAAGCTAATTTGTTACAACAATATAACCTAGCCTACTCAGACTCATAACTGGGTTTTTTGAAGCAACTTACACTAGAATAGAGATGTAATAAAGGGATCATGGCATGAAAGACAGTCTCAGTTATGCTCCTGACTAGTTATCCAACCTTAGTCAAGCCACTTCACCTTTCTGAACATCACTTTCTGAATCTGTAAAATGAAGATTTTTGGCTTACATTCAATTCAACAAGTGTTGATGGAACATTTAATATTGTAAGATGTGGAGCAGTGTGCTGGGTGCTAGATAGTCAATGATCATAAAAATTTCTTCCAGATCTCTAATTCCACACCAGGAAACCTCAATCACCTGACCTCTAACATCACCCACAACCTGGTGAGTGTGAAAGAGGACCAGTGGCAAGTCCACACTTTGGATGATAATCGTAAAGCAGATGTGGGAATGATCTCACCTCTTGAGGGAGAAATCAAAAGCACTTTCATTCATTCTCATCATTTCCTTTAAACTCATTTTGTAAACTGGTTCTTCCACACTTCCTGATAATGTGTGGGGAAGGCACCTTTGCATTCAGAAGAACAATCTCATGTCTGGAATTAAAATGTTTAAGAGAGTGCAATAAGCACATAACTTCAAAATTCTTTCAACCTAAAACCTTTTCCCCACTTAGGCTCAAGTAGAGAAAACTACAGTGGAGGTAGGGGAGATAGTGCCGATCAGTTTTTCTACCCCACACTCTACCTGATGTTTCTGACTCCTCCAGAGTTAGGCATAGGGATGGCAGTCTTAGGAGAGAAAAAAGTTGTCTTACATGGTAGTTATATCTGTGATCTGTCTTTATTCATTCTGGATGTGTAAGACCTACAGTTTCTGGCTGTTTTCTAGTGCAGGGTCCTCAGACATCGTTGCCCAGCGGTTGCTACCCTCTGACCCTCTGATAGAGGCTTTATTTATGGGGACAAAGGGTAAGGGAAGACACTACTCTCTTATAAGCTGACTTTCTCTCAGCCTGGGACTCCACAATATACCCCCTCTGGTAAGTTCACCTCTTCATTCCAGGCTGGCTCTCCTTCACTAAGTTCACATTTGATCCTTGGAGAGCATTCATCTTTACCCCACTGAATGCAAGCCCAGAAACCCTCTCTATCTGCCATTAAGGCAGGGCAGCTTCAATCTGTCTCACAATTACGGGCTCTGTGGTGGACATCTAACCTCTGCCTTTTCTTATACTCGTTTCAGTATATCAACTTCTCTCCTCTCAATGTACCTCTTTTCAGCACTTCTACTCTGGTTTATGATGGAGAGGAAGACATTGCCTTCCTCATGCCACTGGTGGAGAAAAGGGGAAGTTGGGGATTGTTGCATATTTACAACGCTCCAAGGAAATCCTTTCTCTTCAGGCCTCTTTACTTCAATCCTTTAAGTGCCTCAAAGTGCATGATAGAACAATATTGTGAAAACATATTTATAATACCTTGGGACTTCCAGTGTGGGCTAACACCTTGCTTTCAGGCATTCTGTAGGGATATTAGACACCTAATATATTGTTCTTGGCCATTTTAGTCTCAGTTAAAAATGGGACACATTTTGACATTCTATTTATAATACTAACGTATATGTATGTGAGTTTCACAAACTTCTTATTTGTAGTCAGGTTGGTATAATGAAATGAACACAGCTTCTATTATTGAATAGAATTTGGTTCAAATTTACCTCTGCCATTAGTAACTGCATATCATATTCTCCATCTATTAAATGAAGATAATGTCTAATTTTCTCAGCATTTTGAGAATTAAATTAGTCATATGTAAATATAACACCATTATTGACTCATTGTAAGAAATCAACAAATCAACTTCTTTTTTCCTTCCCAAGCTTCCAGCAGATAATATGGTCATTACCAATTTCCTAATGACATCAAGTCAGGAAATAAATGACACAGGCCAGCCTTAAACACAGGCTTTCATGCTCCAAATCTCACTTCTTTTGCCAAATCAGCTTGTCTTTATGTGCCAAAGCTTGAGATATACATAGATGCTTCAGAAAAAAACATTTCTTTTTATTGACTGTTTCTAGTTTGTAAAATTTAATAGAAGTGGTGGAAGACATATTACTGAGCCCACTCAGATATTTCCCTGGTGTCTTAGTATGCATCATGTATCCGCAATAAACCCATTTGTGTTCAGAATTTTGATTAGTTAGCAAAAGCACAATAATTTGAAAATAGGAACTAATTCACAGCTCTGGGGATGACCGTTGATGGTTATATTTACTGAGATTGCTGTGCAGAGAGCATAATTGATTGTTTGCCAAGTTCCAAGCACCATCATTAAAATTTATAAATTATTTTTGCACCCAGGATGTTCAAAGTCTTTGCATTGGCAGCAGTTTTCATCCAACAAAGTAAGTGAGACATTGGTCTCCTAGGCTTATTTATTTATACCAAGCTTGTATCCACAGCTTTACATATTTAAAAGAACACAGATTGGTGTTTTGACAGACATGAAGAGTGTCATTTGGTTACCCCTCTCAGAAAGTACTGGCTACCCAGTACCCATTTTTTAAGCTGAGTGTACACTCTTCTCAAGGTGGCACCAGCCGATGATTAAATATTATTAAATTTCTTTAAGGTAAAGTCCAGAAGCAAAACATGCAAGAGAAGAATTAAAGAGTAATATTTGTATATATTTTTAGCATTTTCCAATCTTCACAGTTGTCTCACTCATCCTTAGTTCAACAATTTTGTAACTCACTCATCGTTGTTTTCCAAAGAATCTAACTTAATTTTCTCAGAAAAAAATAACTCTCTTTTCACACTTTATTAGCTTTATGTGATATTTAGTTAAATTATTTAATTACAAAAGCAAGAGTAACTAGTAGCAAATGACTTGGGAACAAGTACTTGTTATGCAGATATTCTTGTAATAGTGATTATGAATCACTTAAACTTTAGTGATTACGAATCATCTGGGGATTGTCAAAAACGCAGACTCCTCTTTAGCAGGTCTGAGGTTGGGTTACTAACATCAGATAATCACGCAGGTGATGCCAACTGCTGTTGGTCCTTGACCACACCACATGCATAACGTGTATTATGCACCACACCTGCATAACAAGTACTTGTTCCCAAGTCATTTGATACTAGTTACTCTTACTTTTGTAATTACATAATTTAACTAAATATCACATTCAGCATGCCCTGGGCACCCACTAGTATGTTTTAAAAAGGGAAGAAACAACATCGCTTCACCTGACAAATCAGGAGAGTTTCTTCAATGAGGATAAATGAAGTTTTACTTTGGTTATATGCTATGCTAAGCACTTTACTTACATCATCTCATTTAATTGCCTGAAACATTGTATCCACAAAGGTAATATTCTTACTGTATGGATCACAAAACTAAGGCTCAGCCAGCTAACCTGCTCAATGTCACACAACCATTAAGTGACAAGAGACACTCAACTAGGAGAGAACAGCCATACATTTTTCCAGTTAAGATTTTTAAAACCAGCTAAATCACAGAAATCTAAACCAGGACTGTAGCCTAAAAAGACAAGCCCACCTCTCACTTTTTAAAAATTATAGTTCAGGGAATGTTTGCCAAAATGAATGTGAAGAAAATGAAAGACTAAACAAAGTATTCAAATTCTTAGACTTCTGGAACAGACCTTGGGTGAGGTAAGCCCATGCCATACCTCATTTACCGAAGAAAAAAAAATCTTATTCTTATCAATGGAAACACCTTTTATGACTGAAATTCTGACTGATTTACTGATTCATAATGTCTGTGGATTTACATGAATCAAACCTTTATATCACATTAGTCTTATAAGGGATACAGAACATTCTGGAGTGATATCAACAAGGTGGCCTACTAAAGGTGCCTAACATTCATTCCCCTACACAAAAAGCACCCAAAACAATTAACAAACAATCACATTTTGACTAGAGTATCTGAAGGAGAGGGTTGGAGTACAACAGGGGAATGGCAGACACTCTGGGAAGCAGAGATTCAGGATGCCCACATCAGAAAGGGAGAAAAGCTGGGCGCGGTGGCTCAAGCCAGTAGTCCCAGCACTTTGGCAGGCCGAGACGGGCGGATCACGAGGTCAGGAGATCGAGACCATCCTGGCTAACACAGTGAAACCCCTCTCTACTAAAAAATACAAAAAACTAGCCGGGCGACATGGCGGGCGCCTGTAGTCCCAGCTACTCGGGAGGCTGAGGCAGGAGAATGGCATAAACCCAGGAGGCGGAGCTTGCAGTGAGCTGAGACCCGGCCACTGCACTCCAGCCTGGGCGACACAGCCAGACTCCGTCTCAAAAAAATAAATAAATAAATAAAAATAGAAAGGGAGAAAAAAAAAGCCCACTCTGCCTATGCCACTCTGTCTTCCCAGTTAGGATCAGCCTGGGACCAGGAGTGACTCTCCCTGTGAGAAAAGGATAAGCAGGGGATCTCCAATTGTCCCCATTAAAGCTGCAGACACCTACAGTCTTCATTGCTTAAGAACCCTGTGGTCCTCATAGGCCCTGAAACCAGTCCAGTAAGCCGTCTGGAGTTCATATTGGATGTATTACTCCAAAAAAGACATTCAGGTTGTTCCCCTTCTCCACTCTCCCATGATTCAAGCCCCATTGTGAAACCAGATTCACTTCTAAAGCAGGTTCTGCTCTAGGGGCCAGTAGGTACTGCATCTTTCCATCTCTGAGGCTCTGTTGCCACTACATGGCACATATACATGCTAACACTATTCCCCAGCAGAGTAGTTACAGCTTCATACACACTGGGAATAAACTACATAGGAGGCACTCCATCTTCCCCATCCTAATGGCTGCAATACCCCAAACCCAACTACTTAGAGCCTAAGTCCAGCTAAATAGCCATAATTCTGGCACCTAAACTCATGTAATATCCTGTCCCCTAGAGAACAAGCAGTTCTGCACAGTATGGAGACTTGTGCCTAATCCAGCAAAGCAGCTCCCACATACCCTTGGCATGAGGAATAGCCTGGCACTCCTGTCCCCAGTTGGGAGACCACACCTGACCAAGCAGAGCATCCCCTGCGCACTCTCAGCACACAGAACAGCCAGCACCCCCAACCCCAATGGGGGAGCCAGACTTGACTCAGCAGAGCATCTGCAAAAACTCCTCCAGCCTAGGCCACTGAGGCACTCACAGGCATCACTGACATTTAGTGCGGCTGAAGAAACTGCACAGAGATTACACTACACACACTGGGAACCAAAGACAATGCACCTTACCCAACCAATACCCTAGGACAAGACTACAAGCGAAAATTTTTTCTATGATAGCTACCCTATAAAATTGGAAAAGGTGATTGCTCCACCAGACACACAGATATTAATCAATGCCAGAATACAAGAAACATGAAAAATCAATGAGAGATGATTTCATCAAAGAAATACAGTAACTCTCCAGTAACTGACCCCAAAGAAATCATAATTTATGAATTGCCTTTAAAGGAATTAAAAATAATGAACTTAAGGAAACTCAGCAAGATACAAGAGGATACAGATAGATAATTCAACAAATCAGAAAAACAACTTATTATCTGAATGAGACACTTAACAGATAAATACCACTTTAAAAAAACAAATCTTGGTACTGAAGACTTCAATAAAAAATTAAAAATACAGTTGGAAACTTCAACAGCAGACTAAATCAAACCAAAGAAAGAACATTTTAACTTAAAACAGGCTTTTTGAAATAAGTCAGTGGAATAAAAGGAAAAGAATGAAAAATGACCCAAAAAAGGCCTACAAGACCTATGAGAAACCATTAAGCAACAAAAATTTGCATTATGGAGTTTTCATAAAGAAAAGAGGTAGAGTAAGGCACAGAAAGCTTATGTAACAAAATAATAGCTGGAAACATCCCATGTCTGTAGAGAAATATGGATATCCAGATCTATAAAGCCCAAGGGATCCCAATTATATTCAACCCAAATAGGTCCCCTCTGAGGCATAATGTAATCAACTGTCAGAATCAAACACAACGAGAGTTTTCAAAGCATCAAAAGAAAGTGTCAACTCACATATAAGGGAATTCCCATTGGATTATTAGCAGATTTCTCAGCAGAAACCTTGCAGACCAAGAAAAAATGAATGGAATAATACATTAAAAGTGCTGAAGGAGAAAAAAAAACCTTCCATCCTAGAATACTATACCCAGAAAAGCTATCTTTTTGAGATGAAAGAGGAAAAAAGTCTTTCCCAGACAAACCAAAGCTGAGAGAATTCATCACCACTATGCTAGCCCTACAAGAAATGCTTAAGGGAGTGCTTCAGTTAGAAACAAAAAGATGTTAATTTCTACCATGAAATCACACAAAAGTGTAAAACTCACTGAGGTAAACTCATAATCAAATTCAGAATACTCTATTACTTTAATGGTGGAATATAATCTTTCAAATGTCTAGTATGAAGGTGAAAGTCAAAATGGTCTACAATAACTATAGCTAAAATTAGTTGTTAAGGATTACACAATATAAAAATATGTAAATTAAAGCAAAAAAAATTAACAGTGTGACCAGGAGGGTAAAAGTCTAGAATATTTATGTGCTACCAAAATCAAGTTGCTATTAGATTAAAATAGTCATCTATAACTATAGTATTTATTAATGTAAGCCTCAAGGTAATCATGAAAAAAATGCAACAGAGTCAAAAATGAGAAAGAGAAAGGAAACAAAGCTCAACACTATAAAAATCCACAAAACTGCAAAAGTAAACAAGAGAGAAAAAAAGAGGGAAAAATGTCTACCAAATAACCAGAAAACAATTAACAGAATGGCAAGAGTTAATATCCTTGAATGAAAATGGATTAAACTATCCAATTAGAAGATATAGAGTGGGAGAATTTAAAATTTAAAAAGACCCAACCATATGCTATCTATAAGATATTCAGTTAACCTGTAGAAATACACATAGACTTAAAGGAAGAGAAAATGATATAACATGCAAATAGAAACCAAAATAGAACAGGAATAGCTATATGTATATCAGATAAAATAGACTTTAAATCATAAACAGTAAAAAGAGACAAAGACAATTATTATATAATGATAAAGATATCAATTTAGCAAGAGGATATAACTGTAAATATAAGTGTACCCAAAACCAGAGCACCCAAAAATATAAAGCAAATATTATTAGATATAAAAAGAGATAAAATAATCATAGGGAATTTCAACATTCACTTTTAGCAATTCACAGATCATCATGACACAAAATCAACAAAGAAACATCAGGAACTCAGTTTCAACTACATCTAGGGCCGGGCGCCAGGGGTAGCTCAAGCTGTATCCCAGCAGATTTGGGCTGCCGAGCGGGCGGATCGATGAGGTAGGCGCGTCGGAGACATTCCTGGCTAACAGGGGGGTAAAACCCCCGATCTCTGTACTAAAAAAATACAAAAACAAACTCCCGGGGCGTCGCGTGGCGGGCACCTGTGTCCGAGCTTACTCGGAGGCTGAGGAGGCAGAATGGTGTTAACCCTGGGAGGCGGAGCTTGCAGGTGAGCTGAGATCCCGGCACTGCACTCCAGCCTTGGGGCCAACAGAGCGAGACTCATCTCAAAAAAAAAAAAAAAAAAAAGGACTACACGGCGTAAGATCAAGATGGACCCCGAACGCGACCAGTTCTAGACGACATTTCCACATTCTTCTCCATCCCGCATTTCTCCAGGATAGATTGTATGTTAGGACACAAAATAAGTTTCAACACATTTTTAACATGTAAATAATATCAAGTATGATGACCACAATGGGATGAAACTAAAAATCAATAATAAGAGGAAGTTTTGAAACTGTATAAATAAAAGGAAATTTAAAACTATATTCCTGAATGACCAATAGGTCAATAAAGAAATTAAGGAGAATATCAAAGATTTCTGGAAATACACGAAAATGCAAATACAACATACGAAAATCTATGAGATACAGCAAAATTAGTACAGAAGAGAATTTCATAGCAATAAATGCCTATATCAAAAAAGTAAAAAGATTTCAAATAAACAACCTAATGAAACACCTCAAGGATCTAGAAAAGGAAAAACCAACCAAACTCAAAATTAGTAGAAGGAAAGAAATGATAATTAATTAATTAATTAATTAGTAGAAGGAAAGAAATGATAAAGAATTAATAATAAAGAACAGAGCAGAAATTTATGAAATTGGACTAAAAAATACAGAAATTTAACAACATGAAAAGTTGGTTTTTTAAAAGATATACAAAATCAACAAACTTCTAGTTCAATGAACTTTAAAAGAAAATATTCAAATAATTAAAATAAGGAATTTAAAAGCAGACATTACAACCAATATCACAAAAATACAAAGGATCATAAAAGACTATTATAAACAACTCTACACTAACATACTGGAAAACCTGGGAAAAATGAATAAATTTCTAGACACGTGCAACCTGCCATAATTAAATCATGAGGAAAAGGAAAATCTGAACAGACCATTAACTAGTAACAACATTGGATGGGTTATAAAAAGTCTCCCATCAGAGAAAGGCTCAGGACCTGATGGCTTCACTACTGAATTCTAGCAAGCATTTAAAGAATTAATACCAATCCTATGCAAACTATTAGAAAAAAATTAAAGAAGAGAGAATTATTCCAAACCCATTCTATGATGCCAGCATTATCATGATACCAAAACCCGACAATGATCCAACAACAACAAAAAAAAACTATAGGTCAACATTCTTGTTGGACACAGATGAAAAATTTCTCAACAGAAAACCAGCATACAAACTCAGCAGCTCATTAAAATGCTCATTCACAGTGATCAAGGGGTATTCATCTTGGGGATGCAAGAATGTTTCAATATATGCAAATCAATAAATATGATTCGTCCCATTAACAGAATCAAAGACAAAACCCATATGATCATTTCAATAAGCACAGAAAAATCATTTGAGAAAACATCCCTTCATGATTAAAAACTCAACAAATGGGGCATAAAAGAAGCATAAAGGCCATATATAACAAATTCACAGCCAACATCATACTGAAATGGGAAAAGTTGAAAATTTTTCCTCTAAAATCTGGAAGAAGATAAGGATGCCAACTTTCACCACTTTTATTTAACATAGTATTGAAAGTCCTAGCCAGAGAAACTAGTTTAAAGAAAGAAAGGGAATCTAAATTGGAGAGGAGGAAGTCCAATTGCTAATCTTTGCAGATTACATGATCTTATATATAGAAAACCCTAAAGACTCTACACATACAAAAAAAAAAAAAAAAAAAAAACTGTTAGAACTAATAAACAAATTCAGTAAAGTTGCAGGATACAAAATCAGCTCACACAATTCAGTAGTTTTTCTATATGCCAATAGCAAACTATCCAGGGAAAAAATCAGACAAGCAATTCTGTTTATGATAGGTGCAAAAATAATAAAACACCTATGAATAAATGTAACCAAGGAGGTGAAAGAACACTACAATTAAAATCATAAACATTGATGAACAAAATGGAAGAAGACACAACGAAATGGAAATATATTTTACATTCATGGATTAGAAGAATTAATATTGTTAAAATTTCCATACTACCCAGAGCAAGCTACAGATTTGATAGAAACACTATCAAAATACCAATAGCGTTCTTCACAGAAATAGAAAACACAATCCTAAAATTGTTATTGAACCACAAAAGACCCCAAATAGCTAAAGTAACCTTAGGCATAAAGAACAAACCTGAAGGCATCACTATCTGACTTCAAAATATACAACAAAGCTATATAACCTAAACATCATGGCAGTGGCATAAAAACAGACACATAGACCAATGGAACACAATAGAGAGTACAGAAATAAACCCACACAGAGCAAACTGATTTTCAACAAAGACACCAAGAACATACACTGGGGAAAGAGTATTTTCAATAAGTTGTGCTGGGAAAACTGAGTATTCTTAAGCAAAAGAATGAAACTAGAACAGTATCTTTCACCTTATGAAAAAACAACTCAAAATGGATTAAGACTTAAATGTAGGACCTGAAATGATAAAACTACTAGAAGACAAGACAGCCTAAATACTTCATGGTATACAGAAGGATTTTTTCTTGCACAGGCAATGAAACAAAAAATCGACAAATGAGATTACATCAAAATAAAAAGCTTCTGCACAGCAAAGGAAACAATCAACAAAGTGAAGACACAAACTACTGAGTAGGAAAAAATACTTGCAAGCCATGCATCTGATACGGGGTTAATATCCAAATGATGTAAGGACCTCAAACAATAGCAAAAAACAATCTGATTTTAAAGTGGACAAAAGACCTAAATAGGAATTTCTCAAAAGATTTACTAATGGCCAACAATTATATGAAAAAAAAATGCTCAATGTCGCTAATCATCACACAAATGCAAATCAAAGCCACAATGAGATACCATCTCACCCCAACTACAATGGCTATTATCAAAACGACCAAAAGTAACAAATGCTGGCATGGAGGTGGAGAAATGGAAACCCTTATACACTGTTGATGGCATGTAAATTAGTACAACCACTGTGGAAAACAGTATGGAGGTTTCTCAAAAAATTAAAAATAGAACTACCATATTATCCAGCAATCCCATTGCTGGGTAAATATTAAGTTATTATTATGGTCTAGGGACCATTTTTGACCATGCTACTATGAATCCTAAGAATCTGATTCTATTCTACCAAGGTTCTCAACATCTTTACCTTATTAGTCAGTTTACTATTTGAAGAATGATGTTTAAAGTAATTATTCCAACAGACACTGGGGCCTGCCAGAGGGTGGAAGGTGGGAGGAGGGAGAGGAATAGAAAAAGTAACTATTGAGTATTAGGCTTAGTACCGGGGAGACTAAATAATCTGTATCTCAAACCACCATGACACGAGTTTACCTATATAACAAGCCTGCGCATGTACTCCTGAACCTAAAATATAAGTTATATTAAAATTAAAAAAAAATAAAGTAGCTGTTCCTGGGGCTGCATGTCGTATACTGCACAATTTTGGGGGTGGCAGGCAATATTCATATCAACTGCAGTGGAACAAATGCCTCTCAAAAATGTTCACTGTCCCTTGTTCATTCCACTACTTCCTGAATGATGAAACCATCAGGAAAGCAAGACAAGAATTCCTCAGCAGAATAAACTTCCTTTAGCAGAATAAGCCTTATAGAAGGTACTCTCAGATTTGAGGTTGACCACGTTGCTCTACCTTGCCTCTGAAGGAAAGATGATGGAATGCTACAGTGGATCTCCAGCCTAAGTTTAACTTGACTTCACTGCTCGATCTGTGACTGGGAATTTTACTTTTATAAACGCTCCTAACCATAGTTCTCTCATCTGTAAAATGGGAATTACATCTAAGGGTTGACATGGGGTCAACATAAGACAATATGTGTGAAAGTGCTTGAGACACATCCTCACACAGTCGTGCTGTGGTCAGTGAATGGAGATAGTCCTCCACTGCTCAGCCCCACACTCCACCCCCACCACAACCTCTAGCTTGATGATTTGTTGCATAAGCATATGATAGTTAAACTTGATTTCCTTCTGTCCCAACACAAATGATCCCTGTTTGGCATTGTCCTTATATCCAGTGCTACTCTCTACTCATTCTTGTAGATCAGTTTCTTTTTAACGAGATCTATTCTTCTATCACTATTTTTCCATCAAATGTCCTCTCAGCTGTGGTGATACTTTTGAGTCATTACTTCAGAGTCTTCCCTCTACTGCCAAATCTCAGTATACGCTATATATCTGCGGCCAGAAGTGCTGTCCCCAACTCTTTCTTCTTATCAATTTTTGTTCTCCTAAAAATAACTGACAACCCCCTTTTTCCTTTTCTGGTTGGTCAGAGAAATTTTCAAGGTAGGTGGAGCTCCATAATAGGGTGGTGATCATTGTGGCATGGATTGGTAAATTGATGGTTTTTGTAAATGAAGAGAGATGCTCAGAGAAGGTCTGGTGGAAAAACGTTTCCGTGTTTGCAATGTAGTTGCACTTCTGGTCAGTGACGAAAGTGTAATCCACATGTAATTTCTCCTGCATTTCATTGCTGTGTGGATTACATTGTTTGCTTTTAGAAATATTGAAATATTGCATCTCTAGGATAAACATCACTTTACCATGGTTTATAATTCATTTTATATATTACTGAATTGTATTTTTAATATTTTAATTAGATTAGAATGTAGATTTTTATATCTACATTCATGAGGAATATTGGTTTGTAGTTTTCTTTTCTGAATGGTCTTTGTAGGGTTTTGGTGTTAGAATAATAACAGCTTTATAAAAGGAATTGGGATATGTTTCCTCTTTTGATGTTTTATGGAAAAGATTGTTTAGAATTGGTGTTAATTCTTCACCATTTGATAAAATTCTTCAGTGAAACAATCTGGACCTGGAGATTTCTTCTTTGGAAATTTTAAATTACAACTATAGTTTCTTTAGTAGACACAGAGCTATTCAAATGCTTGTAATAGTTCCTTATTATCCTTTTTGTGTCTGCAGTGTCTATAGTGACATCCCTGTTTAATTCCTGATATTGGTAATCTGTGTCTTTTCTTTTTTAGTATTTGTAAATCTTGCTAGAGGTTTGACAATCTTACTGGCCTTTGCAAAGAACCACCTTTTGTTTCACTGACTTTTCTCTATTGCTTTTCTGTTTCCAATTTTATTGACTTCTGTTCTTTTTTTTCTTTAATTTCTTTCTTTGGGTTCCTTTGTATAATGAATTATAATTTTATGTTGCTTCAGTATTCATTTTGAATACAAATTTAACTTTCTCAAGCTAGAAGCAGAGCCCAGTCACCCTTGACTTTGGGAATTTTACTTTCATAAACTTGAAAGTCACTCTTGACACAGTTTCCAGATCTACAACACATCCAGATGGCTCAAGCTGGTGGCCAGAGATAGGAATTCAGAGGAATCTCTCCTCATTTTCTTTCCACTTTTTTTGGACAAACCATTCAAGTTCTTGCCTGGGAACTTACGGTGACCCACACTCTCATCCCTTATATGTACTGCCAGTTGCCCTGTGCTCATCTCTCCCTACCTGACTCTGCATTCCTGCCTCATGTGACCCAAACAGAGGCCTGTCCTCCCAACTCATTGCACCCTCCTTGCCCAGAATCTGTAAGTAAAAATCTTTGAACTTGTTCTCTATTGTAGTAGCATATTGAATTTGCATCTTCCATCTGAAGGACTAAGTAAGGGCTGCCCCAGGTTGAGTTTTCCCCAAACGACAGGGAGAGCACAAAACTGGGCTCCCAGTACCAGAGTAAAGATCAGGCAGGTATAAAGAAAAGAACTACAAAGGCATCTACCACTATAAACAAGGATCCAGCATAAAGGATCCCTGTGTCTCCAGTCAAACAACCAGGCTTTAGGCCATCTTCCGGGGTTAAAAAAAAGAAAAGAAAGGAAAAAAGGAGATCCCATGAAAGGCGTGCTGTAAACACACCCAGCTCCTCTTCAATTTCTATTAGGGTAAAATTGCCAGCCACTCTGGTACTGAAACCCCAATTTACTTGGAGGCTCTCAAAACACTTTGATCTTCTTTTGTGGTAGATACTTAGATTATTGATTTGAGACTTTTTTCTAATGTAAGCATTTGGTGCAATTTCACTCTCAACAGTGATTTAGCTCCTTCCCACAGGTTTTAATATGTTGTATTTTTACTTTCATTTAGTTCAATTTATGTTTTGACTTCCTCCAGGCTTTCTCTTTGACCTATAGTTTATTTAGAAGTGTTTCCAAGTGTTTGGAGATTTTTCTATTAGCTTTTTGCTATTGATTCCAGTTTGGTTCCGTTGGAATAAATTCAATGGCGAAAGAATAGTACACAAAAGCAATTTAGAGAAAATAAGCATTTATTCATAATAAAACTCTCAAGGAAAGGAATCACAGGGAATCTACTCATCTTGCTAATGAGTACCTACAAAAACACTACAGCCAGCATTGTAGTTAACAGTGACAAACTAAATTATTTCCCTTCAAGATTGGGAACAAAACAAGGATGTCTGCTCTCAACACTCTTACCTGCTTTTACTCCAAGATTTATTATAAAGATGCAGTAATCAAAGATGGTTTGGTAGTGCTGTCATGATGGACATATAGACAAATGGAACACAGTTGAAAGTCCAGAAATAAAGCCACATATATGTCAATTGAGGTTCAAAATACAAAGATAATTTACTTGAGAAAGAATGTCTTTTCCAGAGGTGCCAGAGCAATTGGATATCTGTATGAAAACGAAAAGAAAAAAGCACTCTCAAAACCCCCCAAAATAAAAAAAAATAGATTCATAATTTGCATCAGATACAAAAATTAGCTCAAAATGAATCCTAAACCTAAATATAAAACCTAAAACTATAAAACTTCTAGAAAGAAACAGACATAATTCTTTCTGACTTTGGATTAAAGATTTCTTAAACTTGGCCGAGCGCAGTGGCTCATGCCTGTAATCCCAGCACTTTGGGAGGCTGAGGCGGCTGGATCACGAGGTCAGGAGATCGAGACCATCCTGGCTAACACAGTGAAACCCCGTCTCTACGAAAAATGTAAAAAATTAGCCTGGCATAGTGGTGGGTGCCTGTAGTCCCAGCTACTCGGGAGGCTGAGGCAGGAGAATGGCGTGAACCCAGGAGGTGGAGCTTGCAGTGAGCCGAGATCGCACCACTGCACTCCAGCCTGGGTGACAGAGCAAGACTCCATCTCAAAAAAAAAAAAAAAAAAGAAAAGAAAAGAAAAAAAATGATTTCTCAAATTCATCATCCAAAGCATGTTCCATAAAAGCAATATTTATAAATTGGACTGCATAAAAAATAAGAACTTCTGCACTTTAGTAGAGGCATGTACTGCATGTTGAAAGACATTATTAAAAGAAAAAAGACAAGTAGTAAACTGAGAGAAAATACTTGCAAATCATATATCTGGTGAAACTATTACATCTAGAGTATCTAAAATTCCCTCAAAACTCAAACATTAGGGAACAAAAGCCCAATTAAAAATGAGCAAGATATACAATAGATAGTTCAGCATAAAAGATACATTGACTACATGGTCTTATAAAGATATAAGACCGTGGAAAGATGCTTGACATCATTAGCTATTATTAAGGGATCTTAAGTGCAGTTTATAGTATGTCAATTTTGCCTCAATAAAACTGCTGAAAAAATACACTTATGTATTATTTTACACTTGCTACAATGTTAAGAAGTTCAATTTCAGTCATGTTTAGGCGCCCTTCCCTCCACTAAGACCATATAAGAATTACAGAGTCTCCCATGGTTTCTGGAAAATGGGTGCGGGACCTGGTCTTCCCCATTCCCATTGACCTTTGCTGCTACTGATGCTGCTGTGGGGTCTGGTTCTACTTCTGCTCTTGGGTCATCATACGTGGGTTTACCTCAGAGACAACATACTCCCTGTTATTTACAAGTCAAAGGCTCAGACCCAGAGGCCCCCACAGCATCTTAGGGCTCTGCAGCTACCCTCCACAACATTCCTTGCCTTCCTAGCCCCATCTGGAGTCCTGCACAGAAGCGAGATGTAAAAGGAAGCAGTACCCAACAAGCTCTATGTCAGTGAGGAAGCACAAAATCTTGAAGAGTCTCCTTGGGAAAGGGGGCCCACACTAAAAAAACATTTAGGTTCCTCCGGCAGTGAGAACAAAACACAAAGCCCCTTCTGAAACTTGTTCTACTCCCATACATCATTATACTTGTTATCATTGAGGCCTGCCTGACTCTAAAACTCAAGCAGAACCTTCAAACCCTTTTGGGCCTAATATTTATTGACATAATGTTTCTAAAATATCTCAGTCTGGTAAATGCACACTATTGGTAAATAGCTGAGGGTTGAGACATTTTTTGTTTTGTTTTTGTTTTGACAGTGATTAAATACCTTATAGTAACTGAGAGTCATCAATCTCAGAATTAATTCTTAAAATTCAAACATTTCAATATACATGAAAGAGATCAACTGTATCTGTCCTTTTGGGGGGTATTTTCACTAAATCTTGTGATTTGTGCTTCTTTAACTGTATTCTGTTTTTGTAAAAGGAATGCTACTGAATCAAAAATGATATTGAATCAAACTTGTGGTTGAGATTCTATCTTTATTCTGAAGCTGGTCAGTGGATATCTAGACAATTTGATCCTTCATGAAGGAAGCTTATGAGTTGTTTAATGACAGGGACAATAGACAGAGAATCTGTATCTTTAAATAACTTTAGTAAGTCTTGAATGCAAAAAATTTAATGAGGTATAATTCAGATTGCACACAAAATTATAGCATAAAATTCCAGTATTTCATATTGGCACCCTTAACCTGAAAGTATTCTGAGTGGAGAATTAATTTTTGGATGAGAAAAGGCAAGTCTTTGCCTCTTATTGGAATAACCCGCCCCCAATATTTCAACATACATTCTTTCTATTTTCCCTAAGTGTCAGCCAACTGAGAAATAAAGAGAAAGAGTACAAAGAGAGGAATTTTACAGCTGGACCTCCGGGGGTGATGTTGCATATCGGTAGAACTGTGATGACCACCTGAACCGGAAAACCAGCAGGTTTTTATTAAGGACTTTAAAAGGGGAGGGGGTGTATGAACAGGGAGTAGGTCACGAAGATCACATGCTTCAAAGGGCAAAAAGGAGAACAAAGATCACATGCTTCTGAGGCCAGTAAAGATCACATGGCATAGGGCAAAGCAAAGATCACAAAGCAAAGGGCAAAATCAAAAACTCCTGATAAGGGTCTATGTTCAGTTGTGCACGTATTGCCTTGATAAACATCTTAAACAACAGAAAACAGGGTTCAGGAGCAGAGAACCAGTCTGACCTCAAATTCACCAGGGTGGGGTTTCTTCCCCACCCTAATAAGCCTGTACTGCAGGAGACCAGGGCATATTTCAGTCCTTATCTCAACCGCATAAGACAGACACTCCCAGAGCGGCCATTTATAGACCTCCCCTCAGGAATGCATTGCTTTCCCAGGGTCTTAATTATTAATATTCCTTGCTAGGAAAAGAATTCAGCGATATCTTCCCTACTTGCACATCCATTTATAGACTCTCTGCAAGAAGAAAAATATGGCTCTATTGTGCCCAACTGCACAGGCAGTCAGACCTTATGGTTGTCTTCCCTTCTTCCCTGAAAATTGCTGTTATTCTGTTCTTTTTCAAAGTGCCCTGATTTCATATTGTTCAAACACACATGTTTTGCAATCAATTTGTATAGTAGTGGTCCTGAGGTTACAAACATTCTCAGCCTACAAAGATAATAAGATTAAGAGATTAAAGTAAAGACAGGCATAAGGAAGTATAAAAGTATTAATTTTGGGAACTGATAAATGCCGATATTAAAATGAAATCTTCACAATTTATGTTCAGAGATTGAAGTAAAGACAGGCATAAGAAATTATAAAAGTATTATTTGGGAACAGATAAGTGTCCATGAAATCTTCACAATTTATGTTCCTCTGCCACAGCTCCAGCCGGTCCCTCCATTCAGGGTCCCTGACTTCCCACAACAGCCTCTATAACCTCCATCAAAAAATTAATTGTAATGTTTGGCATAAGGTATACTTTTATTTGGAAGTGTAATGGTTAATTTTGTGTGTCAACTTGACTAGGCCATAGGGTGCCCAGGAATTTGGTCTAACAGTATTCTAGGTGTGTCTGTGAGGTTATTCTTGGATGAGACTAGCATTGAAATCAGTAGACTGAGGAAAGTAGATTGCCATCCCTAATGTGGGTGGGTCTCATCTAATCAGTTAAAGGTCTAAATCACACAAGAGCACACACACACACATACACATCTCCTATTGGTTTAGTTTTTCTGGAGAATCCTAATCCAATAAGTTTCCCTAGTTTGAATGCATCCTCCTGGGCCCTACAGAGATATGAGTATTGGCTAGTTTCTCTGGTCTCATTTATCTTACCGAGCTCAACACCTTTAACACATATGAAATATGCCATTTCAGAAAAGATAGGTGATTTCAGAAAGTCATTGCTTTGACCAGAGTCTCTCCTTCTGTGTCAGCTACAGAAAAATATTCCCATTGAGAGTAAAACCAAAACTTCATTTGAGTGAACATGTGCATGTCTGTTTAAACCATTTCTGTTTTTGGCAGTGAGCAGTCTTCTGTCTATTGAGTTTATAAGTGAAAAGTACAATCTTTAGCATTGTTTGGAGTTCCTGAATTGACAAACCAACCAGGTCTAGTTGGGCTGCACCAGATGTGGGACATATTCTAAAACAGGGTTGCAGGTTTTGGGAGAAGAACGCTCTATGCTGTGTTCCTAAACATTCTAAAATGATTCCTTGTAGATTTCTGGTTAGTGGATGTCTTGAATGGGTGGGGAGAAAAGGAACTAAAGAGGAAAAGTAAAGAGAAAGAGAAACCACAACAGTGCCTGAAAGTAGATCCTTTGTAAAGTCGCCATGTGAGCATAAGAAATTCATTGAAAGCTTTGAGTTGGTGTATCATGTCCTTTTTCAGAGATGCTATTTAGGATTTCCTTTGTGTCTCTCAGACTGTGAAACCTAAAGTGTTCAGAAGAGTACATATAAAGAAGTTCCATTATGCTAAATCCCAGGAGAGGACTGTGGTGAGGCTTTCTTCCCCCAACTTTAGTTTCTATTTCAGTTGGTGTTCAGTTTACCCGCATTATGCGAGGCATGCATCTAAATTAAAGACCATACACTGCTAAGTAGAGGGTGCCTATTTCCCCAGCAGATTTCCCCGGCTGACTTTTTTTTTCATAACTTAGGGCTCAGTGCAAATCTAAATTGCTCAAAGTTGCCCGTTGTGATGGTTAATTTCATATGTCAACTTGACTGGGCCATGGGGTGTCCAGACGTTTGGTCAGACTTTGTTCTGAGTATTTCCATGAGGATTTTTTTTATGAGATTACAATTTAAATCAACAGACTGAGTAAAGCAGATTGTTCTCCCTAGAGTGGGTAGGTCTCATTCAATCAGTTGAAGGCCTGAATAGAACAAATGGCTGAACCTCCGCTGAGTAAGAGAATTCTCTTACCTGACAACTTTTAAACTGGGACATCAGCTCTTCCAGGTTCTACAGCATCTTTGATCATTGGATTTGAACTGGGACATCAGCTGTGCAGAATTTGGACTTTCCAGTCTCCATTATGCCATAAGCCAAATCCTTATTTTATATATCTTACACACACACACACACACACACCCACCCCAACAGCCACACACACACCGAACACACATTTCCTCTGGAAAACTTTGATATTCAACTGGTGACTCTATCTAAAGTATCATTCTCCCTGCAGTCACCTAGTTTCTCTGTATTATGTCACCCTGACTCATTTTCTTTTTTCATAGTATTTATCAGTATTGGTGAAATTTTATTTATTTTTATTCTTGTTTACTTTTTGTTTTACTCCACTTGAATACAAGTTTCCCGAGACCAGGGATTCTGTTCGTCTCATCCACTGCTGCATCCCCAGTGCTTAGTATTCAATAAATACATTTTGGATTAATTACAGTGGTTATATTTAAAAATAAATGTTAAATGATTTGGTGACTCCAAAGCACTGTACTAGGAAATTAGAATACATGAACATGAGGAAGGTGTAAATTTGGCCCTTGATGAATATATACACATACACACACACACACACACAACTTTTCTAACTGGAAAAAAAGTTTCATAGTGCTTCTTAGCTAATAGCCACAGGATATGTTCTTCCAGTTATCTTTTCCCAGAAATGGATAAGGCTTTACATTTACCTAAGTACAAGTTCTCACCCACATCTTTTTTGGGATGAATTTGCCATATTGCTAAGTGAGTCAATTATAAGGAGATGCACAGATGCTGGTTATATAGTATTACGGAAAGAGTTTTACTGTGTTTCCAATCATGTTGTTATAACTGACCAACAAACCGAGCATGTCAGCCACAGAGGTTCTCATTAACAACTAGGAAGTGAGGGAGTGTCTCTGATATGCTGATATGCTGAAGGCCATCCTGATGAACATTTCAAATGGTGTGCCGCTCAGAACATTGAGTCTCAGGATGTTAATTGATATTAAGTGAATAAAATAATGTGTGGTTGCACACATTTTGGAAATGCTAGGTTAAAAGAAAATCAGATGATTCATTGACTTCAAAACCTTTAATGTGCTAATAATACACATTTGCAAAGAGGATTGTATAGTGTGCAATATTTCTCAACCTTATTTGACCAGTGTAAGGGTGGAATCGTTTCCCCCAAAAAAATACGTGTTGAAGCCTAACTCCCAGTACCTCAGAATGTAATCTTATTTGGAAATGGTGTCACTGTAGAAGTAGTTTGGTAAGATAAGGTCATATGGAGTAGGACAAGTTCCTAATCCAATATGACTGGTGTCCTTATAAGAAGAAAGAGACACATACAGAGAGGACAGCCATGGAAAGAAGGAGGCAGAGATTGGAATGATGCACCTCAAAGCCAAGGAGTGTCAAAGATTGCTGGCTGTCACTGGTAGGTAGGAAAGGACAGGCATGAAACAGATTGTCACTTAGAACCCTCAGAAACAACCAACACTGCCAATACCTTGACTTCAGACTTCTGACCCCCAGAACTGTGAGAGAATAAATTTCTGTTGTTTTAAGTTACCCAGTTTCTGGTAATTTGTTACACAGCTGCCATATAAAACTAATAAAACCATGGGTATATTTTCCTCAGGGAATATCTTGGGAGAACAGTCTTGGAAAAACACTTTTCTAGGTGACTTTATATGTTGAAATGTGATTCTCCAATCCTCACTATACTTTAATAAATAGTATAGGGAGGTTTAGCTGAAAGAACCTTTTTCGTGGCCTTTGTAAGAACCAACACTTTGAAGATTTCACTGTTGCAATAAGCACTTGTGTTTACTTGGCAGAGGACTTTTAGCATTAGAAAAAGTCATGATTTATGAGAATCTCTTCATGAAGATAATGACAAATCTCAGACAAAGAGCACAGTCTTCCCAGGGCACTGGGGGAGCCCCTCAGAGCCTGTTAAGAGGAATGCTGAGTGTAGTGGTGGAAGGAGCTCTCAGGTCAGACAGAGCATGGGTCCAAGACCAGGATTTCTGGCCTTAGATGAATCACTGGGCCTCTCTACACTTTGTTTTTTGCAGGTGACAACAAGAGATACTAATGGCAACAGCCCTGACAGTGACAGCCTCACCAAGTTACTTTGCAAACTGTGAAGTTTAACTGTAAATTTAAGGTTCTCATTAGGTAAAAAATCACTTTTCCATTCTTCTTACCTTTTGTTGAACAGAGTTTGGTTGTAAAGTTTTATATATCAAAATTTGACACATATGTATTCTCAAGGCAAAGTGACTTACAATGAGCCATGGATCTATATCTTAAGCTTCTTTGATTAATAATAATTAATAATCCCAGACATTTCTAGCTTTTCTTTTCCCCAGCTACAATTAAAATTGAGAATAAGTCTCATTAGCCATGCCTGGATTATATATCCATGCTTGCAGCCAGAAGAGGATATATAAGAGTCTGTGTGATCCAATTTACCAGAATAAGGAGGGGTGGTTCACAAAAAGAAAATCAAAGTGCTGTCACTAGAAACAGAAGAAAAAGATGATGGGCTAGTAAAACCTACAAATACTTATCAAAAGTAGTCAGGACCCTTTGACCACATGCAACACCACCACCAACTGTAACTTAGACAATGAAAAGAAATTTTTGGTTCACAAAATCAAACTACTGGGAATGCACAAGAGCAGCTGGGCTTCGGGAACTTCAAACACTGCCAGGACAGTCTCTCTCTTCAAGTCTGTGCTAGTCCTGTGTGCCAGGCTCATTCTCTCAGCCTGGACTCTACCATGCTGGAAACATGGGTATCTACAGCTTCTAATATCTTTAGTCTCAGCTTCACCCATGAAAGGGTATTGAGCTTATACTCTCTGCACTCAGTTTTTAAAATCCCAGGGAAGGGTTATGACTGGCTCAGCTTGAAGTAGTGCCATCCTTGGATTAATTTTTGTCACCAGGAGATGACAACTTTGGATAAAACCCTGAGAGTTCTGTTATGGCTGCAATGGTGGAAAGAAAGGTTCCCAGGAGATGAAAGATACAATTCCCAAAAGAAGGCAGGGCAAACCGAACCGTATATGATGAGAATAACTTGATTTGCATCACAGTACACTATGTGGGTCTTTTCTATTTTAGTCCCTATAAATATACCAACTATATGTCTGAAAGCAGATATAGGAGATAGATGATAGATAGATAGATAGATAGATAGATAGATAGATAGATAGATAGATAAATAGATAGATGATAGAAAGATGATAGATGACAGAATAGATAGATTAGATTCATAGAAAGATAGACAGATAAGATAAATAGATTAGACAGACAGACAAACAGGCTGACTGAGAGAGAGATGCATGGATGTCCTGTGATGACTGTATTTTAGTAAAGAATTCTTACAAGTTTTTCCAGGGCTTCTTCCTTTGTGTCCTGTCTGCAAGCGGAGTTATCCTCCAATACAAAGCTGGCTTGTAAAAAAAAGTTTCATAAGAAGGTACAAGCTTCAGTTCAATTCTGATCCCTATAAATGTACCTGGAACTGCCTTTAAGTAGACTTGATTTCTACATAACATGCCCTATTTTCCTTTTCTCTTTAGCTGCCAGGAAAATTAGACAAATGCTTTTGTATTATATCAGTAATTCTCTGGGAAATGAAACCTGGTACAGTTTTTTCCCCTCTTCATATATGTCTGATTTATTTTTTAAATATGTATGTATGGTTTACTAAAAATTGCTTCAAGTTACTTTTGAAGTACAATATTAAGGTATTTTAGATATTTATGTCAGTCCAGAAAATCTTCCTTTTCTGGATCCTACATCTGATTCCTCATAGTCCCAGTCCTATCACAACACAAGTTAAATCTTTCAGGGCCAACTAAGACCCCTGGTTAATAACCATATCTGAAGTCAAGCTTACATTAAGTATTAGTTTACTGGGGAGGGAAGCCCCAAAGCATGTTTCCTCCACATATAAATTTAGGAATTTCCTAATTCTGGCAAAGGATCAAGTCAAGATGAGTCACCAAAAGGTGGAAAACCCCATTTACATACATTGCAGTTAGCAACATGGAATATTTTGGTTGATGTTTCCCCAGAAATACTTTCAAACTCTAATGAAACTCTTTCTAAGGAAACAGTGCCAACAATAACCACTCAAAGTCACATTTTGCTATTTACACCATACATGAGGAGAATAAACTAATTACCATATGTGTCTTTTGTGTGAAAGGCGTAAGAATCCCATTACTTTCCACTCAACTCTTTCCTAGGAGGATGGTTGGTGTCTATTTTTATTATACCCGACTTACCATTTGGTAATAAACATAGAATATTCTGAAAACTTTCAGGTGAAAAACAAGTCAATGCTTCAGTTACATGAAATGATTCAGTGTTGCTCTTTGGCAGGGCTGGACCTATGATTTATCTTTTTAAAAAGAGGAAAACCTTTCCTGTCAAATACAACTAGACAACATTTGTTTAGTGTATTCTCTTTTATGAATAATTTTGTCCTTATTCAAGGTTGATAAATATCATGTTAAATATCCTAAAATGCACAATTTACAAATGTTTTAAGACCCAGCAATTTTTCATCGTCACATCACAGCTTCTTATTTGTTTTTTCAACAATTCCAAAGGATTATTGCCTTAAGCTGATATAATGCAGTATAATGCAAAAGGGAGAAAATCACACAAAATTAATTTTATAATAGATGAAGGATCCAAAACTATCTCCTGGAGAACATACAACCAGGAGACAGCATCAGTGAGTCTGGGGCAGCCAGAATCTGCTCCAGACACACACACACCCACACACACACACCCCCCCCACATACACACAACATGGCATAATCCTCACCATGTTGCCCAGGCTGCCCTTGAACTCCTCAGCTCTAGTTATCTGCCCACGTTGGCCTCCCAAAATGCTAGGATTACAGGCACACGTGGCCATGACAGCTTCTTGTTTGTGGCAGTTCTTTTGGTGGTCACAAGACTTTTTTTTTAATAAATGGTTCTTTACTTTTGGTAAAGCATTTGATTTTCAGTGAACTGACCTTGCCTGCCTTCCTGACTTCCTCAGCTGCCTGGATGGACAAGAAGAGTTTTGTTTTGATTGGTTTTATTTTCTTCTTTGACAAAACCAGTGAATTTTGTTTGTTTTGGTATTTACTACCCCACAGAGTGATCTTATTCTTAAAAAAATCGCTATGAATATATACATTTGAATTAATATTATTTGAAGATTCTTTTATTGCTTACTTCACATTTCCTAAAATTCTAAAATTATTTGTATTTCTATAATTCAAATAGTCAGGAATAATCATTCTTATATAAGACACACTTGAGAACATTTTTCCCCTGACAAACTAGAAAATTACATAATTTGCAAAGTACTTTGTTATTTTGATGCTGTGTTAAAGCAAAAGGTTAATTATAATGCACCTTAATCCTGCTTTTAAAAAGCAATTTGTAGGAATTTGTTATGTAAATAGATTTAGTTTGGCACTCTCTAAACAGATTTCTAATAGGGTACTTGAGATATTTTGCATTTTGAAAGTACTTTTAATTTTCATTTATGCAAAATTTTGGTCAGGTTCAGGTTGAAAATACATCTTTTAAAGACGTGTTTTACATCTTTACATGTTTTACAAAAAAATTATAAATTGTTCATTTTAGGATATTGAACATGACATTTATCAACTTTGAACAAGGACAAAAATTAACTTTAAAAGATAATTTAAAAAATTTTTAATTTTACAGGCACGGTGGCTCATGCCTAGCACTTTGGGACACCCAGGCAAGTGGACCACTTGAGCTCAGGAACTTGGGACCAGCCTTGGCAACATAGCAAAACTCTATCTCTACCAAAAATACAAAAATTAGCCAGGTGTGATGGCATGCACCTGTATTCACAGCTACTCGGGAGGCTGAGTGGGGAGGATGACTGGAGCCTAAGAGGTGGAGGTTGCAGTGAGCCAAGATTGCATCACTGCACTCCAGCCTGGGTGACAGAGTGAGACTCTGCCTCCAAAAAAAAAAAAAAAAAAAAAGTAGATGATACAAATAATATGACACTTTCTAAAAACCAAAGCTAATCCATTTGGAGAAATACTTTCACAAATAACTTTTGAACTAAAAAGATAAATCCAGGGAGAAGAAATACAACTAAAGTTATTAGTAGACATAAAATTATATTCAAATCTTAAATGGAAAATTAATTTTTTTAAAATTACTAAATAACACACCCCAAGGAATTCCATCATAATCTTGGGAGGCTGTGTGTTCCTTCTGTTACACTCTGGTGAGCAGCTCACTACCTGAGAAGTGTAGGCAAAATGGAAGGAGTTCAGAGATAAGTAGCAGACATGACCAATAGCCTTGAAAATCTAACCCACAGGGAAAGATACAGAAAAGGCCAATAGTCTGCCTAGAAATACTGGCCAAGCTGAGCACATAGTGAGGGGATAATGTCACATGAAGAAGTAGCACCATGGTAAGTGTAGTAGAATCACGGTAAGTGTGGTAGAACTAACTATTTTGGAAGGGAGGTGTGGTGGAAAGGACCAAAATGAGCACGTAAAACTGGATAGAGAAACTAACAAGGACATTTTTCAGGATGCTGATAGGTGATGCTGGGTGAGCAACTTCAAAGTGTACTGGACCAGAATCTTTAAGGGTCTAGCATATGTGACTTTTTTCACAAGAAGTAGTGATAGATTTGCTGCATCATACTACGCACTCAGTCCTCAAAAATGGAAAATCTTCCTTTCCTCCAGGACCAACCCCTACAAGTTACCTCCAGCTTCAAGAGGCCGTGCAGAGGAAGGGGCCTCTGTGTGTAATTCTTCTGTCAAGATAGGCCATCTGTATGTTTCTAGTTTGCATTAAGAGTCTTGTATGTGTTGATGCACTCCTGGCAATTTGGACCAAGTAAAAACCATGCTGTGCTTCACATTTTTCTGTTCAATCTCTTCAACCAAATGCAAAGGTGAACAAAGCCATCATGACCTTTCAGGGTGTATTTATTTCATACTGTGTTTAATTTACAAAAGCATTTAAAGTGAGTCCATTGTAAGCTCAAACTTTTTAAAGTCTTGAAGTGTTAAAATATGTAAAGATATAAGAAAATGTAAACAATTCTGATTTTAAAGCACAGTATAGAGAAAAGCATTCTAATAATAAAAACTACATAATTTTTTGGAGCTATAATGTTAGCCCCTTTTTTGACAATGCTGTTCAATTAGACTGGCCTCTCTGGCTTAGATCATGGATCTTTAAAATGTCTTATGAGTTAAAAGATAAGCTTGGGATTTGGGGGTGAACAAGAGAGAGGAAAATTAGCAGAGAATAAGAGAAATTTATGAATCAAACCATCATACCCAGGTGACCCATGTGACGAATTGTGGCATGCGAGAATATACCTAAAATATTTGTAAAAGAGAGAATAAAAAGGAGTTATCCCACGGATGGCTTGAGAGAACTTCAGATAGTTTAGAAAACAGCCAGTCATCTTGCAGCAGAGTTATTAAGTTACCTTTTCTGCTAGTGTTAAAGAAGCATGGAAGCATAGGATGCCTTGTCTGATGGTTATAACTATCTTTTCCCACCAGGTAAGTCATGGTTTTTTTCCTAGTTTTTAAAACTTGACTTGCTTGAATGCATGCACACACACACACCCCACACATAACTCCTTAAAATAAATCTCTCTCTCTATGTACACATCCTGCTGTTTTTGTGGGAAACCCTGACTAATACAGTGAGCATATGGTAAATGGCAATTGACCATAACCCAACCACGTAACCTTCCATGTCAGGCTCAACTGTCAGCTTTACCCAGTCATAAGAAGGAAATCTCGTCTTGCTTCCTGGTTTCTTCTTTGTTTCTAATTCCTTAACCAGGATTGAGTAGGCTCTTGCTTTCTTATTTTCTGGGCCCCCATGTAGTTTCTCCAGTCTCCTTAGGTAGAGAAACAGCACACTTTTGTTTTGACTTTTTAATTAAATTTTCTATTTTGAGATAATTATAGATTAACACGAAGTTGTAGGAAATAATACAGAGAGATCATCTTTAGTCTTTACCCAATTTTCCCCAATGGCAACATCTTGCAAAACTATAGTTCCACAGGCATGAGGTTGACATTGATATAGTCAAGATACAGGATGTCTTCATCACCACAAGGATCCCTCCTGTTGCTCTTTTACAGACATGCTTACTTCCCTCTCACTCTCACCTCCTCCTTACCTCCTGACAATCACTAATTTGTTCTCATGTCTATAATTTTGTCCTGTCAAAAATCCTATATAAATGGAATTATACTGATTATAACCTTAGAATTGGCTTTTTCAATTAGCATAATTATATAGAAATTCAGGTTGTTGCATGTATCTGAATAGTTTTCCTTGGTATGAATATACCACAGTTTTTCAACTATTCTTTTCTTGAAGGACATCTGGATTGCTTCCAGTTTGGGCTATCACGAATACAGCTGTTATGAATGTTCATGTGTGTGTTTTCACTTCAACATAAATTTTTATTTATCTGGAATAAATGCTTAGGAGTGAAATTACTGGATCATATGAAAATTACATTTTTAGGTTTTAGAAACTACAAAACTGTTTTCTAGGTGATTGTATCGCTTTACATTCCTGCCAGCAATGAGTCATTCATTTCTCTATCTTTTCCAGAATTTTGTGTTGTCACTATTTTTTATTTTAGCCATTCTGATAGTTATGTAATGATATTTCAGTGCAATTTTAATTTCCTTAAAGGCTAATGGTTTTGACATCTTTTCATGTGCTTATTTGTATCTGTGTATCCTTTCTAGTCAAATCTCGTGTCTTTTGCCCAATTTTTAATGGATTTTTTTTTTTTTTTTTTACTATTGAGATTTGAGAAATCTTTATCTATTCTAGGTATTAGTATTTTGCTAGATATGTGTTTGCAAACACATATCTTTCTTTTTCTTTTCTTTCAGCTTGAAGCTTGTTTTTTAATCATCTTAAGAGAGTTTTTTGCAGAAAAGTTTTTCATTTTGATGAAGTGCAGTTTATCAGTTTTTTTTTTTAATGGACGATGCTTTTTGTGTTAAATCTAAACACTCTTTGCCTAGCCCTAGATCTCAAAGATTTTCTCCTGTGTTTTCTAACATTTTTATAGTTTTACATTTAAGTCTGTGATTCATTGTGTGGTTTTTTTGTTTTGTTTTGTTTTGTTTTGTATTAAGTCTGATTTTTATATTCTTATCTTGTATCCTGGGACCCTGCTGAATTCACTTCATTAGTTCTAAAAGTATTTTTATACATTCCTTGGAATTTTCATGCAGATATTCATGTCACCTGCAAATAGGGGCAGGTGAACTTCCTCCTTTCCTGTCTGTATGACTTTTATTTCTACTCCTTTTATTTGTTCTTTCTTTTCTTGCTAGAACTTCCAGTGCTATACTGAATAAGAACAGAGTGGACATCTTAGCCTTGTTCCTGATTTCAGAATGAAAGCAGTCAGTATAATGTTAGCTGTAGGTTGTTTGAAGATACTCTTTATCACGTTTAGAAAGTTCTCCTCTACTACAGTTTTCCTGTTTTTTCTCATGAATGTGTGCTGAAATTTGTTAAATAATTTTTCTGTATTTCTTGACACAAACATGTGATTTCCTTCTTTAACCTGTTAAGATAATGATTACTTTGATTTTCAACTAGTGAGCCAACCTTGCATTCCTGGAATAAACACCCTGGTCATGGTATATAATTCTCACCGTATATGGCCAAAATCCATTGCTAATATTTTCCTAATAATTTTTGCATCAATATTTATGAGGAATATTGGTCAGTAGTTTTCTCTCTTTTTTAATGTTTTTGTCTGATTTTGGTATCAGGGTAATACCAGCTTCATAAAATGAATTAGGAAGCATTTTCTTTTCTTCCCTTTTCTGGGAGAGATTACACAGATTTGGTTTTATTTTTTCTTTTGGAATTATTTATTTATTTATTTTTTGAGATGAAGTCTCACTCTGTTGCCCAGGCTGAAGTTCAATGGTGCGATCTCAGCTCACTGCAACATCTACCTCCCAGTAGTCTACTGCCTCAGTCTCCCGAGTAGCTGGGATTCAGATGCCTGATACCACACCCAGCTGATTTTTGTATTTTTAGCAGAGATGGGGTTTCACCATGATGGCCAGGCTAGTTGCAAACTCCTGGCCTCAAGTGATCCACCTGCCTTGGCCTCCCAAAGTGCTGGGATTACAGGTGTGAGCCACTGCTCTCGGCCCCTCTGGAAAATTTTAACTTACAAATTTAAATTATTTAATAACTATAGAACTACTCAAATTATCTGTTTCATGCTGGGTGAGATGTGGTAGTTTCTGTTTTTTAAGGAATTGTTCATTTTATCTAAGCTTTCAAATGTATGTGTGTAGAGTCATCTGTAGTATGCCCTTCTAACCCTTTTGTTGCCCTTATAGTCTATAGTGACATCCTCTGTTTCATTCATGATATTGGTAATTTGTGTCTACTCTCTTTATTCCTTGTAATGCTGCTGAGAAGAGGTAGACATTTAGGTTTCCCTGCTGGTTGCTGCCCCTCATCAGGAGGAAAGTACAGAGAGTAGGATGAGGTGGGGAGTGAGCAGGTGTGATGATGGGGAGTGAACCTTGGCACTGTCTTGTGGGGATAAAAGTTCTGCCTCTTTATTCAGCTCTCCCTGACAACACCCTGATGAAAGTCAGTGTAGACTGGGATGCCTCCTTATAGCTTGGTTGTGGTGGAAGCCTAGGCTCCTCATTTAGTCTTTGCTAGCCTAGATGAGGGTGGGTCCACCATTTTATTTGGGGTGTTTGAGCAGTGGGGTAATTTTTTCTAAAATATTTTCTTGTTGCTAGTCTTCTGTATTAGTCAGTATATATACACACACACACACACATTTATTAAGTATTCATTAAGTATGAACTTACATGATCACAAGGTCCCACAATAGGCTCTCTGCAAAACAAAGAGCAAGAAGAGCCAGTCCAAGACCCAAAACTGAAGAACTTGGAGTCCAATGTTCGAGAGCAGGAAGCATCCACCACGGGAAAAATATATGGATTGGGAGGCTAGGATTGTATCGTCACTTCACGTTTTTCTACCTGCTTTGTATTCACTGGTGTCTGATTAGATGGTGCCCACCTGATTAAGGGTGGATCTGCCTTTCCCAGCCCACTGACTCAAGTGTTAATCTCCTTTGGCAACGCCCTCACAGACACACCCAGGATCAATATTGCATCCTTCAATCTAATCAAGTTGACACTCAGTGTTAACCATCACAACTTCTTTCCTGGTCCTTTGCTTAGAGAGGGTAGGCTTTTCTTGGGGCTCGTTCTGATCTGTGCCCTTTGGTTTTCCTGTGTTGCTGGCTTCTTCAACTTCTACTCGGGGATATATGAGGCAAAAAGAAAACTCAAGGGATTTACCACCGTTTTTTTGCCAGGGAGTCCTGAAGTCTCTAGCTAGTCTGTCTTCCCCGCATCTTTCAGAGTTCTTATCTATCTATCATCTGTCCGTGTATCATCTCCAGGGTTTTATTCCAGGGAGGAATAGAGAAATTTACATATACTTCATTTTCCTGGGAGTGCAAGTTCTCAGCATGTTTTTTAAAAAATAAAATAATAATAAAATTTTTAAAAAAATACCAGAATCCTTACAATATCTTTGTTGTAGGCAAGGCTACCTACTGCTTGCTTTTCAATGTATGTGGGGTGAATAGATGTCAGTTTCCTATCTTCTCAGCCAGCTTGGAGTCAACGCTGCACATTTGATTTGTGTTTGCAATTATACATGATTCTGACCTTCACATTCTTTTTGACAGCTCAGTGGCTATGTTTGGTGCCTTTTCAATTACAAACAAAAACTGAAGCCCAAGCTTTACCTCTTGGCTTTTGCTCACTGGATTAGCTTCCTTCTAATTTGAGGAGATCAAAACTATCAAGCGTTTTCTGCTCCTTCCCTGGGAAGTGGAAGATTTAACATGAGGAGAAATTAAGAGTTGGTCCACTTCTCCCTTTTCTTCTCTTGAGGGCTGCTTTATTCCTCATCCACCTGTAGCCACAACCCTGCCAAGAATCTAGCATCTGTTGAGCCCCTATAGCTGTACCCCCACTGGGATCTGCCCTTCATAGAATTCTGTGAGATTTTGACTCTTCTTGCTCCCTGCTGCCAAATATCTCTATTTGGAATCCCATTTCTTCATCTAGCCCATGGCTGAGAAATAGATGAAGTATATCTGTAAATATATGGATGGTTGTTTATTCCTTTGTTAACCTTTCTAGTTAAAGAATTTTCATCTGACAATGGTCTTCCTCAGGCAGAGTCTTAATATAAAATGACTTACAAGGTGATATGTTAGTAGGGATTATGTTTATAAGGAAGGACATTTAGGGTCTTTTCAGTCACAGCATTTGGCGTCTTTATATTTTATTCAAGCATAGTTGTTAAAGAGACAGGGGCTGTATTCATCCTTCAAGACTCACCTAAGGCTTAGCCTTTTTGAAAGTTTTCTCTGACTTCCTCCATTGTGGTATAGATCATCTTCCATCCTCTGTGTTTCCACATCACCTGGTAAGTCATTCTATCATTGCTGTGATCATTCAGTATTTGTAATTGTTAGTTTACGTGTCTACATCTCTTACTAAACTTTAAGAGAGGGCCTATGTTGGTCAACTTTGTAACTGCAATTATCTATCACAGTAATTGTACATGGAGATACTCAATAATACTTGTTACACGAATACATAAACGAATAAACGAATGATGGATTGATCTAGGTTATTAAATAAAAAGGCCTTTTACAGGTCTTTTACCTTTCTATCTTTTGGCTTTGGGTGAATGGTGATTTTTTCCTTTAAGCTCACAAAAAATTATTATCACTTGGAAGAAGCAGAAACACTATAACTCAGAGAGCAGAAATCGTGCATGAAAGGTTAAATGAGTGTAACTTGTCATATAACTGAAATTTAAATATAACATACTAGTTTTATAGGGAAGAACCTTCCATAAACATTTCGTGGGAATTAAACGTGAAGTTTAAAGAGGAGCACTTAAACTGTCACTTTAGTTTATTAGGAAAATACTTGCTTGCTTCATCCAAAAGCAGAATAATCATTGCTGCAAAAGTCTGAAATTGACTATGGCTTCAGATCACTGAAATATGCTGGATTATACTTTTAAAGATTATACAATCTTGTAAAGTTATATATTTTGAGTATAACTAGTAAGTTTGTAAAGGAAATTTAAATTGAGCATGATATAAGGAATATTCTTCCTTCTCCAACTGTGTCTGCCCCAATCTTTTGGACATTTTATTGTTATGAAAATGGTGAACATAATTATTCTAATGGTTTATCATTACAAGTTTATTTAATAACATGGAAAATTATACATACTCACTTATTTGCTTAAAATTAGAGGCTACTAGAGAAGTGTGAATCTATAGCCTGCTTCAAAGAAGCAGTGATTTGTTTATGAACTACTCATAGTTATGAACTATTTGATTACAGGTTTCTTGATTCATGGTCATAATTTGCTAGTTGTTGTCTCCCACAGAGAGGAACAGAGTTTTAGAGAAAGAAAGTTTAATATATATTTAGTCATTAATCTCCCAATAAGAACTGGGTTTGGGTAAGACTATAAATTTCAGCAAGAAAAAGATTAAAATGTCAATCTTTAAGTTTCTTGACAAACTTGGATGATATTGTTCATTTGTTCATGCTTTTATTTATATTTGAAACATATTATAAATCTAACCCAACATTTTCTCCACCTGCAACATTCTTTCTTCACATCTTTTCCTTCTCACCAAGCTTCTCTCTTAGTTAATGCCATAAACATCCTTCTAGTCTCCTGACTGGAAATCTTGAAGCCATTTCCAACTCCTCATTTTCCTTCATCTCCCACAACCTATGAAATACTAATTCTAGTTGGTTCTGCCCACAAAATTCCTCTCATACTTGCTATTTCCTTTTCTTTGACACTACCATTGGCTGATTCCAAGTTCTTAGTATGTCCTGCTTAAATTAATAAAATACTCTCTATCTTGAGTACATGTTTCTGATATTTACCACTTTGCATCCATTGTGCCATTGTCCTTCTTTAATGCTGTGAAATTCTTTGCATTGCATTCAAGTCTCTTGTATTGATCCTTCAATACTACCATGGCAGCCCACGGTTTCCCAAGCATGTCATTTTTAAACCTCTGTTTGGTTTATGCTAGAAATGACAAAATAGACCTTAACGCTGAGGCTCAAATCAGAAGCAACTTGACAGTTTCCATGCAATTCCTACCCTTCTGAACTATGTGGCAGGAAAGAGTATATGGTAAAAGGGAAGGAAGAATGTACTAGAAACATGTTATACTCCTTTTCCCTTCATCAGCCTCCCCATACTTCCAGTATCATTATTATTTTTTCTAATACCCTCTAAATGCCCCTGCATGTCCTATATCCTGACCTGGGGCAGGGCTGATTGGGAGGTTCTAGTTGGGAACTGAAGAAAAGGAGAAAAGCTAAACCTCAATACACTTGCCACTTTTGAGTGAACCTAGGGTCTGAAGCATTCCTTGAGGAACAGTAGAATCATGGGTTTGGTGTTGATCCAGACCAATCATTCATTTATTTAATCCAACTTTATTGCTTACCAGTTTCCCAAACTTAGGGGCAATGCATTTAATGCCATTTGCACCTTGATTCTCTCCTATGTGAAAAGGTGATGATAGATTTAAAATCACCCATCTTTTTCTGCTGATGGTACATTCCTTAACATATCAAAAAAATAGAGCAGAAGAAGCACAGATGTGGAGAGAAGCTGTGCAAGTGTCATGTGGACATGCTTTTGAAGTACATTCCTCATGCTCTCTTCTGCCCAAACTTTCTTTCTGATGTGTGAAGTAGAAGTAAGGGAAAGGTGGAAAGTGGGTCAGGGATTTTCCCACTACTGTAATGCAGCTACTACTCATGTACTCTGTAACGGCAAATGTAAGGAGGAGACAGCTTTCAGTAGCTCCACAGGTTGCTGTTTCATGCTTTCTACACAGCATGGTTCACACTGGAGCCCTGCTGGGAGACAGGAGACAGACGCAGTCCTCATTGAGAAGAGGTTGTGGACTGGCCTCTAAACAGAAATGAAGAATTTAGATCATAGAATTGGAGAGATGAATAAGGTTCTCAGCTCTTCAGAATTGGCACCAGAGTCTTATGCTGTAAAACATATGCAGAACCCAGAAAAAAGCAAACTGGCAATGGTAAAGCCTATGGATCATGGAAAGGCCCCATCCTACAAGGGCAGGTGATTGCTCACACCAGTAAACTTGTTACTTGTTTAGAGGGAATGGTTAAAGAGGGAATATATTTCTCTAAAATGAGAAGCCATAGCCCATAAATATTAAGTAGCAAGTTGTGAGCCACTGAAAAGTCAATCTAGAAACATGTTAATTAGAGTAAGAGCCAGAGAAATGGATAAATAGATACCTGGGAAATGAAATTTGGTCTCGGTAGTACTTGATTGATCACACTGTGGATAAAGGGCTGTAAATCATGTGGTGGAAGCTAGAACCTTGTGAGAAGGGAAATGGGGCTACAAATTATGACAATTTATTTTTTTCTTTTCATAAATTAGCAATAATGCAAAGACAGGTCAGGAGTATATTCATTCTTTACATACTAACGTCTTCTTTGGAAGGATAATGTTAGTCTACCTAAGCATTCCTCTTCAGGGCTGGTAAAATAATTCTGTTTAATTTTAGTCTCTATGTGTTTATTTCTACAGTGTTTATCACTGGCAAACCTTCAAAATAATAACCATATTTAGATTAAATACAAAGTTGATTTAAGCTATGATAAAATTATTTAGAAATTACTCTGGGTGCTTGCTAGAGTGAATAGGATGTTGGAAGGAGATAAGCCATTGTCCTTGTCTACACCATCAGTTACAAGGGATTTAGCAACATGTTCTGAAGAGTTATTTTCTTCATGTTCAGTTATTTTGTACTTTTCAGTTTCTCCAAAATAAGAAGGTGGGATTTTAGAACAGGTCATCTGAACCCTGGGACATGTATACATTCAGAGAAGTGTTTTCACATTCATAGAAGATTGTCATTAAAATGCTGTAATCAAAAGCAAGTAGAGCATAGAGCATAAGATTCCGTTTATGGGGAGCTAGAGTTGGGCTAGCCTCTAACGGACTTTTAGTTGCCTGAAATGAGGGACTCAATTAGCCTGGAATGAAAATTTGTTAGCTCCTTAACGAATAATTTTTTTCTCTGTAGCTATAGAGAGTATAATGCCACTGTTGGCTAACACTTGTAGAATGTGAGAAACAGTGCTGTGAAATTATTTCCTAAAATAACATCTCTAACTGTGATGTTCTATAAAGTAAGGGTGTAACTATAAATTGAAGTTACCAATCCAAATGATGGTAGGTAAGAGGGAGGATCTTCGAGCTGAGATAATGTTTGAATTAAAAATGAAAAGTTACAGGCAATTACAGTTATTTTATGATATGTATTTTATTTTCTATTTTTTGAGGGAAAAGCATAGCCCTTTATCAATCCAGAATAAAATAAAACAGTTGTTTCAATTTTGGAAAGTGCTGACTGCTGATATATGAGCAGTTGACAGTTCTTGCTTGCTCTTGGCAAAGAACATTCTGTAACTTGAAATATTCTACTGTTTGCTAGGCCCTAGAAATGTCAACAGTAGTAAAATGAGGATGAGATTTGGTGAGCTTAAGAATGGTTTGGCTAGAAAACCAGAGAAAGTACTCAGGAACACCATCATAGCTGACAGAGTGGTGTATTTCCAGGGTACTAGAATGAGGTAGACATGGCTTGCCTTCTCTGGCGGTCTTCTAATGAAAGATGTGGGGTTTTTCTTACTGAGATGGCTCACATAACATCCTCTTTGGGTTAAGTATATAGTCCTTCTGTCCCTGAGGTTTAATGAATTTCCTTGCAGACCTCAGGGACACATTTTCTCATCTGGAGTAATTTTAATAGAGGATTGCATTTAAATTACCTGTTCTTGGGCCTGCGTTACTTACTGTTTGGACGAACGGAGGCAAGATGGTGCACTTCCGGGTTCTTCTTCACCAACTTTTCCCGCGCGCGCGCAAAAATGCAGCCGGCGCCTGGGACGGTGCAGACCAACTGGGCATGCGCCAGGTGACGTAAATCCGAAGAGACCAAGATTTACCTGGTCGCACCTGCGGAACGCCCCCGGACACGCCCGTGCCCCGCCTATTGCCCTCCCACTCCTAGAAAAGCCGGTCCGGAGGGACGCCACTGGCGGCCTTCCTCAGTCCTCCACTCCTGTGGGGATGTCAGGACTGCCGGAACTCCGTCGGAGAGCCCCACCGGGGGACTCTGTCGGCCTTCTTTGCCGGAGGCTGACAGACCTCTTCCCCACACCTTAGGTGACCAAAATAAACTTGCAGTTTTGCTCCTAGCCTTGCCTAGTCGCTGGTTCTTTTGTGCCCGTTCTGGTGGTCTTAGAAAAACAAATCACTTACTATACCATAGTGTCACCCCCACGTTCTCCCAGAGCCACATCCCCACTTTTCTGAATGCTGAAGGAAGTTCTGCACATCAACAGGAAGAGTAAGGTCAATGGAATCCCAAGCCCAGCCAGGCAGAAATAAAGAAGATACAACAGTCATTCTGGAAAGAGGTAGGATTAAGTTCCCTTCAAGAACTTAAGGGAAAGTTCATCTTAGCGCTTTCTTTTCTAGGTCATGGCAGAGGTCTGCCTTTAATCCACTATCAAAAACAGTTTCTCTTTCTCCTTTCCCAGACTACATATCAGCCACATCCATTAGTGGAGAAAGAGTTGGCCTATCAAATTCTGCTGAGCCTTTGTACTTTTGCCAAAACATTTAATCATCTCTATGGACAGCTGAAAGCCAAATAGAACCAACTATGCAATCACCTTTTTTGTTTTGATTAATTAATTAAAATTGTTAACATTTAACTTGTCAGGCTTTCCTCTGAAATTAATGGGAAATATAAAGACAACTTTTGCTGAAAATAAGACATGATTCTAAAGGTAAATTAAATTTTTTTAAAGAGTGGTTGTGTCTCACAAGCTCAGAGTTTCCATTATAATGGTCCAGCTGCTTGGCAGTAAACCACGTTAGTGCAGCAGTGACACATTTTTAGATTTCACCATCAAAATGCACACAGCAAAACCCAGCAGAAAAGCCCAACTGGAGTAAATGCACAATTCATCAAGATACAAAGTGCCAGAGGAGATCTAAAATGTTTCTTTAGAGGTCTTTCTTCCTGCATTTGCTTATTTCTTTTAATAGAGGTAGAAGAGAAACTGTGATTAACCAGAAGTTCCTATTCAAATATGCTTTCTTCTGATATAGAAAACATTTTTATTTTTACTTTCAGACATATCCAGAACTGAAATGTAATGGTAAATAGGGTAATGATTTGGACAGAAAAATCGAAGATGTTTGATTTTAGTCATTGCAAAGGAAAATGGTTTTCAACTGGAGTCTTAGTTTGGTGGCATTGGAAAACCACAAAGATAAGAAGACTGAATAAAAGACATTTAACTAGATATCTCAAGAACAATGGTCTTGACGAAACAATGAAAACTATGGCTTTTAGATTGGAAAATATTTTGCAAGTCAAACATTTGATAACTTCATTTTAGACACATGTGAGATTTAACATATGATGGTAATATAAAGTTAAATATATAAGTAAGGTGTAATCTGAAATTATCCACTTTCAGTCAGTCTGTGGGTATATATTTGGTAGCCTTCATGTGTCTAACTGGAAAGGACCAGCTCCCAGCACACTTGTCCCCCAGGAGTGACTCACACCCCTAAGCAGGGTGCTGCTCCTCTTTCAGCTTGGGGCATGCTGCCTTGTCCTCTGGTCATTCACCCAGCTATGTAGTCATCCCCTGTGTTTGGTCACATCCCCATGGTGGATCCTCCTGGATATTGTCTTCAGAAGCAGCCCAAAGTATAATCACCTTCAGTTGCTAAAATGGCAAAACCTTAAGGTTTTGCCACAAAACAGTGCTTTATGCCTTCAATCCTTACTGTACCTGAGCTACTCTGTGGGAAGGTGATTGTCTTCCCACACTGAGCATAACTTTGTACCTGGACATGAGCATTACCTCTTGTGCTCTGAGTCTCACCAAGTCTCTTGTGAAAATGTTTTTTTCACTTTCTGCTTGAAAACTACCTCCTCTTAAAGACTCAAAACTTAGCTGGTTCAGGATCAGATGCCACCACAATTTCTTTTCACAGCCCTCCTCTGGTTTCCAGGTAGTAAATTAACTCCTGCAATTAGACTCTGTTGTGTTGCCCCAGCAATAGCACCTCATCCTACACACCTTGAAAGGACTGCATTTCCTTTAGGGCCCGCCAGGACCACTCAGGCTGTGTTGAGAGAACTGTCTCTATCACAAAGGAAGGAGAAGCCTTAAGCTCTGCAGAATTTACACATCTAAAGTTGTTTCCAGACAGACCTCAAAGCTTTCCAGACCATCCCCTTCTCCCTTCACTCCAAACAACTCCTCCCAGGAAGCTCAAGCAGTAGGAAAGAAAAGTACAGCGAGATAAATCAATCCATCATACATTTAAATGAGCATGACAAGGTAATTCTGAAACTTCTGTGTGACAAAGAAGCTCAACACTTGTGAAACTGCTGGAGCACATGTAGTCAATATGGAAGTTGGGAAAACTCATTTTTGTTTCATCCAAGTACTCCTTCTGATTTAAAGTGATTGAAGTGGAAAAAGAGACTAAAACTTCATGTTCTCTAAAATTGATCCAGAGAAGCATAGGACTCAGAGGACAATCTAGATCCAGTTATCCTCCTTCTATACACCTTAGAATTTAGGAAATTTCACAAAATGACTTCATCCATCAAAAGCCTATATTGACTAATAACAAACTTATGGGTTGATGGGATTTCTTTTACTTGTTGATTATTGAATCTGTCAGGAAATGCTAGAAATATGTTGTATTCTTTTTCTTACCTAGAGAGAGAAGTTGTATATGTCATGTATATATCACATTAGTGATAATGTCTTGTCACAACTAAAAGTTGAATGTATGAATAAAAAGACTTAGTACTTTGAGCATTATCTTGGAGGGAGTACCTACTGACTGAAAAAATTTTAAGGGACTCTAGGGAACTTTAAAGTAGAGGTCTTTTTTAAAGTAACACTTTGTATTACTATAGTGTATTTGCTTCCCCACCTCCACCCAAAAGAAAAAAATGGAATGAAAGTGTAAGGAGTCAAAAGTGAGTGGTTTGGGGGAAAGACTAAAATTTTATTTGGGGAAATCAGTTATTTGATCAACTGGAAACTTACCTGCTTAGGACGTGGAACTTCCTGGGGCTAAATTGCCTTTATAGAGGATAAAGGAATTTTCAGACTTTGAAATACTCTTTGCAGATGTGCAGATGTAGTCAGGTTTATTGACTGATCTTTTATTAACAGTTTTAAGAAGTACAATAGATCCATGACACGGTCGACTTTAAAAAACACCATTTAGACAACTCATAAGCAACCCAAAGGGCTGAAAATATGTGTTTTGCTGAGGCACAATTTGATACAAAACCACTGCAAGGATAAATGAAGAAAGGGGTTTCTTAGCTATATGGTTAGACTAGTAGGCATTCACATTGGGTAAAAGAAGGGCACAATTAAATTGTTAGAACCCAGGGGATCAAAGAAGAGACTCCCCTCCTCCATTTCCAGAGCTGATGCTTGAACCCCTGAGGTGAGGGCCCAGCCCCATGGTGTTTGGTTTTTTGAGGGAGAACATAGAGCAGGAGATGTGCAGTGTGGCTGATGCTGATACCTCTGGGGCCCACACTGTGGAGTGCTTGGACCAACCAATGCAGAACAGCTAGCTGCTATTCTGAACTTAGTGCAGCTGGGACTGAGAGCGCTTAGAGAAACTGGAAACTGGAGCTGGCCCTGGAGTTGTCATCTGCAACTAGGCAGATGCTGAGAGAATCTAGAAACCTGCCAATCACCAGCCAATGGCTCACATCGATGAAACCATACTGGAATCCAGCTGGCAAGGAAACCTAGGATATGAAGTTTCCAGAGCCTCAGACTTACCACCCCAGAATGGAATACAGAAGAGAGTGTTAGCACTATGTTCAAGAGACAGTTTGTCAGTAATCCCATACAGAAACCCTACTCATCTTCAGAAATGTTGGCCAACTTGCCCTAAGTCACAGCTGGGAAGCAGAAGGGATGGGATTCTTGGCTAGATATACGGGGATGGAAAAACCTATTCTCTTCCTATTATATCAAGATGCTTTGAAATGAAAAAAAAAAGTTCCATTTTTAATTTATTCTTATTAAAAGAAACACCCATCAGCCACATTAAAAATGCAACATAGCTCTGTGATGGCCTCAATGACTATTACTAGTATATGTACTTTATTGCTGGGATTGAATGGGGAGGAAAATTTTCATGGATGTCATGTAACTTATACTGCTGAAAGAACTATTGTTCACTTGTTTCTTTTTCAAACTTGAAAAAGAAACCCATTTTATGAATGTAAGAGTAATCTATGCTAACTATGAAAATTCAGAACAAAACGAAGAATTTAAAGAAGAAAATAAAATAATCGAGTCCATCAATGAGGGTAACCTCTGTTAACTTTTCTTAGCTAAAATTTCAGTTATAAAATGCTGTAAAATGAAAACAATCACTTTATTTATATTTTAGAAATTTCATCTTTACTGAGGAAATTTTTCTATGGTCATAATTGTAAAGCCAGAAAAAGTGTCATTTTAGATGTGGAAACCAACACATAGAATGTGACAGTATTAGGCTGAGAACACTGGTGTTTGGTCTCCATAGCCACGGTCCTTTAAGCATACTCCAGCTCACTTCACATTTACCTGTCATTGTTTCTTGCAGAAAGGAAGCTTTGTTTTCAAGAAAATGAAAATGGTATTTGTAGGTTGTATTTTTTAAAATAATATCTACTAAATTTTATTTTCCTATTTTCCCCAAGTGATTCAGTTTTTTAAAGACAGAAAATAGAGTTGGTTGGTCATTGTAGACACTAAATCAACTACACAGGACCCTTCAATTTCCGCAGCTTTAGAACAGATGAGGCTTTATGGTATAGTACCACTTTTGAAATATTAGTAGGCACTCAAATATTTACCAAGCTGGGTAAGACTTGCAGTAAACACCTAACAGACTGAAATTACCGTTTGCAAACTGTTTTTCTGTTTGAGTGTATTATTAAGTTAAATGCATTCCTTAAAATCCTGTCAACTAGTAATTAACGTAACTAAAGTTGCAAATGTTCGTGAAATCAGAAATTGCTTTTAGTTGTACTATTGTTCTGGAAGAACAATTTTCAAACATCTGAATTCTTTTTTCATGGTTCATAGTCCTAGTTTATTATGTTGCTTTTTTTCTCTTGTAGGTGGTAAATAGTGATTCAATTTAAAGCTCCAGAATAATTTCATTTGACTCCATGTCCTGCAACCAGGGCACACTGGTACAAGAAGTGGGCTCCCAAGGCCTTGGGCACCTTTGCTCCTGTAGCTTCTCTCACAGGTTGGAGTTGAGTGCTCACAGCCTTTTCAGGTGCAGGCTGCTGGTGGTTCTACTATTCTGCAGTCTGGAGGGCAGTGGCCCCATTCCCACAGCTCTACTAGGCAGTGCCTGGTGGCGACTCTGTGTAAGGTCTCCAACTCCACATTTCCCCTTGGCACTGCTAGTAGAGTCTCTCTACAGGACCTCTTCCCCTGCAGCAGGCTTTTGTCTGGGTACCCAGGCTTTCCTATATATCCTCTTGGAATCTAGATGGAAGCTATCACCTTCTTCACTCTTGCAGTCTGTAGTGCTTGCAGGCTTAACACCACATGGAAATCATCAAAGCTCATGGCTTGAGCCCACTGAAGTGGTGGCCTGACCAGTATCTGGGCCCTTTGAACTGAGGCTGGAGCTAGAGCTGCTGGGATGCAGGAAAGCAGTCTCCTAAGGTGTTGCACAGCAGTGGCACCCTGGGCCTAGTCTCCAAAACTATTCTTTCCTATAGGTGTCCAGACTTCTGAAAAGCTTTTGTGGCCTTCCCCTACCTTGTATTGGATATGAACACTTGGCTCCCTTTTAGTCATGCAAATCTCTCTAGCAAGTGGTTGCTCCCCAGCCCTCTTATATTCCTCTCCTGAAAATGCTTTCCTTCTCTATCACATGGATGAGCTGCAAATTGTCCAAACTTTTACACTTTGCTTCTCTTTTAAATACAAGTTGCAACTATAATTTTATTTCTTTGCTCCTGTATCTGATCATAGGTTGTTAGAAGCAGCCATGCCATATCTTGACCACTTTACTGCTTAGCAATTTCTTCTGCCAGATACCCTAAGTCACTGCTCTTAGGTTTGACACTCCACAAAGCCCCAGGGAATGGACACAATGCTGTCCAGTTCTTTGCTAAAGCTTAACAAGGGTGACCGTTGCTCCAGTTCCCCCAAAATTTCTCATTATCATCTAAGACATCATCAGCCTTCCCTTCACTGTCCGTATCTCTATCTGCATTTTGGTCTCAGCAATTTAACCAGTCTCTAACAAATTCCAAACTTTCCCTCATCTTCCTGTCTTCTTCTGAGACCTCCAAACTCTTCCAACCTCTCCCTATTACCCAGTTCTAAAACTGCTTCCACAACTTTGGTATCTTTATAGCAATGCCTCATTCCTTGGTAAAAGTTTTCAGTGTCAGCCTGTTAGCATTGCTATAAAGGAATACCCGAGGCTGGGTAATTTATAAACAAAAAAGGTTTAATTGGCTCATGGTTCTGCAGACTGTACAAGAAATGTAATGTCAGAATCCACTTCTGGTAATGGCATCAGGAAGCTTCCTCTTGTGGCAGAAGGCAAAGAGGATGCAGTGTATCACATGGCGAGAGAGGAAGTAAGAGGATGAAATGTATTTCTTAAAGAAAAAGACTTGAAAGTTAGAATTACTCCTTGATTCAATGGGCTGCAGGCATGAAAATGACATTCTTTTCCTTGTACATCTCCATCAGAGCTCTTGGATGACTAGGTGCATTGTCAATGTGCAGCAATATTTTGAAAGGAATCTGTTTTTCTGAGCAGTAGGTCTCAACAGTGGGCTTAAGATATTCAGTCTGTAAACAAATGTACTATCATCCAGGCTTTGTGTTTCCACTTACAGAACACAAGCAGAGTAGAATTAGCGTAACTTCTTAAGGGCTCTAGTTTTTTGAAATGGTAAATGAGTATTGGCTTTAACTCAAAGTCACCTAATATCAGCCCCTAAAAAGAGAGTCAGCTTGTCCTTTGATGCTTTGAAGCCAAGCATTGACTTCTCTTTAGACATGAAAGTCCTGGATGACATCTTCTTTCACTATAAAGCTGTTTTGTCTACATTGAACATCTGCTTGGTGTAGCCAGCTTCATCAACTCCCTTAGCCAGGTCTTCTAGTTTACTTGCTGTAGCTTCTACATCAGCACTTGCTGCTTCACCATGCACTTTTATATTATGGGGACAGCTTCTTTACTTGAACCCCAATTAATGAAACTTTACTAACTTTAGAGTTTTCTTCTGTAGCTTTTCATCTCTTTCAGCCTTCATAAAATTGAAGAGAATTAGGGTCTTGCTCTGGATGAGGATTTGGCTTAAGGGAATGTTGTGACTGATTTGATCATCTGTCCAAATCACTCAAACTTTCCCCATATCAGCAATAAAGTTATTTTACTTTCTTATCATTTGTGTGTTTATTAGATTAACATTTTTAATTTCCTTGTAGAACTTTTCCTTTGCATTCACAATTTGGCTGCTTAGTACAAAAGGCCTAGCTCTTGGCCTGTCTCTGCTGTTGACATGCCTTCCTCACTGAGCTTAATAATCTGTAACTTTTGATTTAAGGTGACAGACCTGGGACTCTTCCTTTCAACTGAATACTTAGAGGATTATTAATTGGCCTAATTTCAACATTTTTGTATCTCAGGGAATAGAATGGCCCAAAGAGAGGGAGAGAGTTGGGGGAATGGCTGGTTTGTGGAGCAGTCAGAACACACATTTATCCATTAAATTTGTTGTCTTATATGGGTGCAGTTTGTGGCACCCCAGGACAGCTAAAATAGTAACATCAAAGATCACTGATCACAGTTCACCATAATAAATATAATAATAATGGAAATGTTTAATATGAGAATTACCAAACTGTGACAGAGTCATGAAGTGAGCACATGTTACTGGAAAAATGTATAGACTTGCTTGATGCAGGGTTAACACAAACCCTCAATTTGTAAAAAATGCAAATCTGTGAAGCACAATAAAGCAAAATGCAATAAAAGGAGGTATGCCTATATTGTATGTGCTTTACTTTACTCTGTATTTTACACATTTTAGCTAATTTAATCCCATGACGTGTTATTCTATTATTCCAGTTTTACAGATGAGAAACCAAGGTACATGGAGGTTAAGTAAGTTGCCCAAGTTCTCTTAGCATGTTAGAATCTGGAACTGAGTTGCTTAAGCACTATGCTTTATACTGTCTCTCCCAAAATGAAGCAGATTTTTAAAAAATGATCAGGAAAATATATCACAGTATTGTGTGCAGAAACTGGAAGGGAATTTAGCTCTAGGGGAAGAACACTTTAAAAATTAAAAAAAGACTGAAAACAGAGAAATTGTAACTATGGAGTTCAAAGCAATCATTCTGAGGAAGGAGAAAGTCATCTAAAGAAGCCAGGGTGCCTGAGTGAAGTATATTCTGCTCACCCCACTGTAAATAGTACAAAAGACAAGAAGAGCGGTGCATAACGAGAATCACACACCAAAGAGTGGCAGAGACCTTCCAGGAGGTTAACGTGTAGCATGGCCTGCAATATAAGGTGACTTAGGACAACTCTAAGGGTTTTTACATATGTGTTCTAAGAGGGAAGAAGGATGAAAACATGTTACTGCTTGAAGCATATAGAATAATATTTATTAGGTTTAAAGGAAAAAAGAGAAGTTATTTATAATTAGAAAGAAAAGAACAAACACAGTTAATATAAATGAGAGCCAGATATCAATGATACCTCATTGGGTAAAGAAACAACTAGAAATTTTACGTGAATTCAAGCCTTTTTTGTGGTTATAAAGGAACTAGAAGTGAGAATTAGAAAAAATTTCTGCACAGTTATATGAGTGGAGAAGTGTCTGAAATCTGGAATTAAGTGAATAACATTCTAATTTGAGAGGAATTGGCTCTCACAATTATCCGGTGAGCTTACCATGGAATATTTGCCAGACTTCAAAAATGGAATATTAAAAAATAGGTTATGAGTACTTAGAAAAATAAAAGATCATCACTAAAAGCCATTATAGTTTCAAGTGAGGACAAGAATATCAAAATATTTCCACTTTTCATTTTGAGGGTGTTGTTGGTATTTTATTCTTAGCAAAGAATTTTACAAAATTTCATATTACCTTTGTGGTCAAACTGGAAAAGCATGAAAAAAAAATGATAAAAGGTAGTGCATCGTGGCTTGAATACATCTGTTCAAAGAGGTCTGATTCCTGGAGTTGCCTTGTGCTGGGCCCAAGAGCTCTGCCCTTGGTTCTATCCCCCTCACATTTGTATCCACTTGGATGATGACCTATAAGAAATACTTTATCACGTGAGTAGCAAAATGGGACATGCTGGATATTCTGAATGACAGAATATGGAACCAAAACATTCCAGACAGGCTGCAACAAAGCCAAAAGTAATAAAATAATATTTAGAAGAAAATTTCTCAAAATCTTGAATTTACATTTATTTACATTTCAAACAACCCATCATATGCATGTTGATGGGGATAGACTTTAATAGCACTGAATGAACAAGAGTTTCAGTTGACAACATGCCCAAAATGAATTAACATTCTGTATATGATTTGGCTATTGTCAGTCAATGCAGCTGCAGACAGCATTAATGGAAGGGAGATAGATAGGTTTCTGTATTCTCCCTGGTCAGAGGGGCAGAACACGAGACAATGACTGTAGACTCTGTGAAGTGCAATATTAGATCTAGGAAGATCTCTGATGATCAAAGCTATCTTCAGAAGGAAACAAAATTCATATCACTGGAAATTCTTAGGAAGTAGCTAAGAATGCTGTAGAATACAGACCTGTGGATAATAAATATCCATAACCTTCCTAGTGGAAGATGGTACTAGGTGATGTCTAAGCTTCCTACTAGCTTCAAAACTGAAGCTTCTCAGTCGTGTTATCCCCTGCAGCTACATGTTCTGAGACCCCTGCTGCCAGGCCCATGTGCGGACTCCCACACAGATTTACTGGATCCTAGGTAAGCATTATGTTCCTGGACTTCAGGCTCACAAAAGACTGCTGACACCACCTGCCAAATCACCACTCCTCACTTCCCTGCCACTCCACTGTGGACCTCCTAAATCATGGCAGAGATAATTTCGTGTCTTTCTTCTGCATGATCAGTGTATGTTTTTACTAAAAAAATTTTTTTGCCTTCCTATACTATCTTGCCAGGTGGACGATTCTACTGTGATACTGTCATTGCTAAATCTTCCTGTTTCAAATGCCACAATTATATCATTTATACATTGTCCCTGAAGCTTCAAGAGTAACAGCTCATAGCACCACCTGGTCAATCCCTGCCACCCTATCCTGGCACAAAGTCTTCTATGCCACCATTAGTTTAATCAAATCATAATCTCTTCCCAAAGTTCATATTCTCCTGAAGATGAAATCTAAGAGCCGAAAGAGGAAAAAAAATAGCCAAAGGAAAAGAGGATATTTGACCGCTTACAAGAAAAGACCAAGTTTATTTTAGCTAAAAACTAAACCAAACAAAAAAACATCAGAATGGTTTAACTATCTTCACAAAAGCCAAGTTCCTATCATCATGGTTAAATTCCAGCCAAACAAGATTTCAAATTGCCAATATATTGAAAACTCCACTAATACGCTGAAAGTGATCAAGTGGCTCATCTCTCCAAGATGGTTTAAAAAGTATTTGAACCAGCTTCCAACAAGTGAGCTTTTAAAGACAAAGTACTTACAAGTTATCAAGCACTGACAAATCTCAGTCCCTGGATGTACACTAATTACAATCTCACTTAGAATTTTATTATTGACACACACTTAACTCTCAGGGACAAAACCGCAATTAGTTTGCTTGCAGCAAGCCTTGTCTCAAAGATTAATGACTCAGCAGTGGTAACTGATGGACCTCAGCTCAAATAGATTTTAAAATAACCATCCCATTATCTAAAGAAATAAATGCCAGGCAGATTTGTTTAGTCAGTGATGTTAGGGCAGGAGGAAGTGTGTGTGTGTGTGTGTGTACATATGAGCTGGTGAGCTTGGAGATGAAAATATTAGGTTTTTGTATTTATAAATATACAAACTACAAAGAATTCTTCTAAAAGAAATGAGAGTACTCTCCCAATAATCTTATTAATAAGATATTGATCAATGGCAGGGTTATTTCCCTATTAATGCCTCTGTTGGTTTTCTGTGTATTTCTGTTTTCTTTGCATCTCACTAGCATCCAAGTGTCATTTTCGCTCCTTCAACCCTCAAACAAGCTGTAAAGGAGTCTAAGAAACTGCTGATCTAAGCATGAACTAAAACATGCCCACTTGCAGATCACTTCCTGTGTGGGTAAAGCAATGGAGTAGAAGGGACTCAATGCTGGGCTGCCCTAAGAGTGGATGTTTCTAATACCTGTGCTCCCTACCTTTTAGCAACTCCAAACTTAAGGCCCCTGAACATAGGATGGGAGAGCTGTATACATACCTTGTACGGGGAGAAGGATAAAGGGAAAACTTTCCCCACAATTGAAGTAGAAGTGAACATAACAGTTGGAATTTCCTTAGGAGCTTGTGTGGTAGCACAAACTGCCACTGGCACATGAATTTCTTAGCAGTCAGAGGAGTGTCTCTTAGGTGGTTTATCAAAAGAATGCATGAAGGAAGAGGCTTTAAAGCATTCACCTGTACATGGAATAACCATTGATTCTTATTTCCCCAAAGCAGGTCACATTACTCACTACTAGCAATATGACGCTATGAAATCTGCAGGCACTAAAAATTGAAGGAGTCCCACTTAGGACCAGCATACGTTCTGAGTATGCTAACTAACCCTTTGGGAAGGAGTGAAATACACAGCCATGGAATTGATACTGGGATGCAATCTGGCAGACTAGTGACCTGAAGAAATGTGATAAGGTCCATCAGTGGCCATACCTGGATCACATGGCTGCTAGAAGCAGTGACGGAAAGAGTGCTGGATTCAAGATCTGGTTCTACCCCTTGCACTGTGGTTTTGGGAAAATTGCCTAATACTCTTGAGCCCCAGTCACCTCCTCCACAAAACAAGGTTGATAATAATGACTACCATTCACTGAACTATATACAAAACACTGTTCTGAGAATTTTTTCTTTCTTTTATTCTTACAATAGCCCTAAGAAGTAGACACTATTATTATTCCCATCTTGGAGAAAAGGAAATGGCACAGAAAGGTAACTGGAGACTAGGCAAGGAAAGAAATGAACTCAATAGAGCCCCAACCATTAACTCATGTCAGGCTCGTGGTAAGTCTGACATGGAAACAAACAGGAGAGGAATGTTACATTAACTCTATCCAGAATGAGACATGTATTTCCTAAATTAATCAAACAAAAATTATTTGCTTCAGATGACTTCTAGGGTAATAGATAAATGCACAGGCTATGGAATCATGGTAGATTGTTGGCTGAGTCAAACCCACCTCCTTCACTTACTGAGTTACACAGAAATTAAATGGATTATATAATTTCCTCATTTGTAGAGAGTAGGAGTAATAATAATGCTAGCTGCCATACGGATTTGTTAGAATTAAATGTATAAAGGTAAATCATTTAAGGCATGCTTGGTGAATGTTATACACTAAGTTTATTGTGACTAATTGTTTAGTGCTGGCTCGAGTGTTGTGGGAGATACATAAATGTGGCGGATAGCCCCTTGCACAGGAGACAAGCCAAGGTAATATATCCAAGATAACATAGCATGAAGAGCTTGGAAAGTGGTGTAAATGGTAGGCTGGGGAATAGATGCTACTGGCAGGAAGCCGTCACTGAGAGGATTCCTGGGTGAATGTGGATATAGAAACAGAGGCCATTAAAGAGGTAGTGACAGCAAAGGACTACTGGGAGGAGCCAGCAGATGGCATCCATACAGAGGAGACAGGTCATGGGAGGAGGCTTGCTTTGTAGGTTGTCTGCAAGACAAAAGTAAGTTGGACACATATTCTTTTGAGAAAGGATAGATCTTTGAAAGTTCTCAGAAAGTGTAGTTCTTAGAATTTGCTTTATAAGGAACATACAAAAAAAAAATGTTGTGCCTTGTGCCTGATTTTAAGTCACTTTTCCAACCATCCCCTCCCCCAGTAATTCTGACTGATGAATTCAATCATCCTGATGTATTCTATTAGGAAAAGAATTATAATAGCCCTTTTTTGTGTTGAGCTTTGTGGAAATTTCAGAATAACTTCAGCTTAATAACTCCATTTTTTCATTTTAAAAGCTAAAAGAGATGTTCTTGAACACCACCTTTACAGAGTCCAGCTGTGGCTTTGTAATAGAAACAGGTGCCTCTACAAATCCTTCTGTATTTGCAAATACAAAGTTGCACATTAACCAATTCTGTCAGATGTTTTAGCACTTCTTAGATTTGGGGGACTCTCAGCAAAGTGAAATTTTACAAGCTGATTCACATACAATAACCATCTGGATGGCTAGTTTCTCTGTCCACCTGATTCAATTAACTGCTAAGAAAATCAAAGACCAAATCACTGTAAGATATATTACATTATTCTTATAGTTCCAGCTGTCTCACTGCTCATGACTCATGCACCAATTAAAAATCTCCTGGGAGAATCTTTGTTAATCAACTCAAGTCAGTGTGAAGGACATGCAACATGCTTGCTGGCCTGTTCAAACACCAGTCACTTAGAGGCTCTAACAGGAAAGGTAATAATGTTCTGTGTCTAAGATTTACCTTGAAGAATAGTGACAATTATTAAGTGGATAAAAGATAAATAATTTTCTAAAAAACTAAAACAAGGCCTTCTCCTCAGTCTGTTTGGAATAGCTATACAGTAGTTTTTTTTTAATTAGGGGAAAGTTACAGGTGAACTTCTCTGGATCGCTTTCATTCTCTCGCTCTGTGTGTGTGTGTGTGTATATACAAGTAAGTGCAAGGCAATGGTTCCCAAACTTTAGTGTGCATCATTGCTTGTTGAAATGCCCATCAGTGAGCTTCCTCCCAAGTTTCTGATTCTGCATGTCTAGGGGCAGGGTAGGGGGACCCGAGAATCTGCCTGTCTGACAAGTTCCCAGGTAATAAATGCTGAAGCTACTGGGAACCACATTTTTAGAACCAGGGGTCTGGGGCAGTCTAATACAACAAGACAAGTTTCAACTTACACAGCATGCAAATGTTAAAAAACAAAAACAAGGAATTGAGGTAAGTTTTGCTTCTTTATAAACCACTAATATTTTAGCTTCAAATGCCAATGCACATCTCTCTTCAACAATTACTTAGTAATTAGTCTTCTTTCAACAATCTTGAAAAATCAGTATTACATGTTTGATCCAGGACAGACAGCTTTCGAGTGTAAGGAGTATATATGTGCCAGTGCTGCCCCAAAGGAACTCACTAACTCTTTAGTTCAGTTTAGGCAAAAATTCTAGTTCAAAGGGCCTGAGCAGAGGATTTCATCCATCTTAGCTGAGATTCTGTGCCAGATGCTGTCGAGGAAGCACAGCAGAACCCACAGATGAAGTTCTGGGTCTCTCTTCTCTACAGACTCCCTTCTTCCCCTCAAGTAATGGGCCAGCAGGAGTGATTAGTTCATTTGGATGCAGTTTAAAATTATAATTCAAGTGCCTGTAGGTACAGCCTGGCCCACACTGTCCACTTTTCAAAATGCTAGTCATTCATTATTGAATAACATTTGCTGCTTTACTTGCGTGTTTCCTGCTTGAAGACGTCTACGTTTGCAGCTCCTCCTCCGCCTCTTGTGCCTCTTTCCGCCTCCCTTTTATAGGCCAAACACGCTGCCCTTTCTGATCCTCAAACATGCTCTTCCCTCAGCCTCCTCATTCGACTCCTACTCATCCTGTTTCCACTTGAATGTCTTCCTCATGAGAATCTTTCCTGAACACTAACCCCCAGCATTTTCCTTTGGAATACTCACCAATATGTAATGAAATGTTTGTCTTACATCTATTTATCCTGCTAGATTTTAGCTCCTTGAGGGCACATGTCATTCGTCCTATCTATTAGAGCATTCTTAATGCCCAGCCAGTGTCATGGAGGAAGACACTCTGGGACAACATGGTCCTGAAACTCACTCAGTCGCCCAGATGACAAGCTGCACCAGAGTGCATCTTCCGGCAAGAGTGACGGCTTCCCAGTTAAAGGAGTTACAATGTCCAGTTAAAGGAGTTACAAATGTCCACCCAGTAGGTCCCTAGGTGGCAAGATGTTCTCATATTTGCTCCAGAAGACTGTCCCTCCAGCACAGTACCCTGGTCCTGTCTCATCTCATGGAAACAATGGCAAGGGGATGGGGAGAAGTGCCTTTTTAAAATTTTTTACTGTCCTATGCTTGCAAGTTTTCTGCCTCCTAAATAAATCTTGGTTTTACATTATATTCTGATGACTCCCACATTTACATCTACAGCTCTGACCTCTTCTCTGAACTCCAGACTTGCATGCAGCTACCCTCTCCTACACCTCCAACAATTTATCACCAAGTATCTCAAACTTCTCTGTCCAAAACTGTTTTCCTGATCTTGTTCACAAACCCAGTCTTCCCCCAAAGACGTCTACTTCCTCCAGAAAGTCTTTAAGCACACTTTTCTCAAATATCAATCATTTTGTTTCTACCTTCAAAATATGTCCAGCGTCTGACCATCCCTCACCATATCCCGCAATGCTACTGCAATCCTAGCCTCCCATGGTTTACCAAATTAGCTTCCTACCTTGTTTCCTTGCTTTGCTTTTTGTCCCTCTCTAGCCCTTTCTCAAATATACAGAGTGGTTTTGGTAAACCCTAAGTCACAAATCAGGTCATCACTTGGTTCACAGCCCTTCAAATGCTTCCATCTGAAGGTGAAATCCAAAGTTCTTCCCTGTATGTGTCCCCTCCTGCCACATTCTCTCTGCTCTTTCTTTCTTCTGCTTACTATGCCATCCACACTGCCCTCCTTACTGTTCTCTGAACAGCAGCCTCCACCCTGGGGCCTTTGCACTTGTCATTCCCTCAGCCTGCAACACTCGCTCAGACATCTACATGGCAAGCCTCTTCCCTTCCTCCCAAGGCAGGTCTTCTGCCACCATCCTTGTTAAAGTTGTACTATCATCGTGACCACCACAACTCCCTATCGGTTTTTCTCCACAGCATCTCTCCTTGGGAAGGATAAGTTTCACAGAAAGGATAGCATTTTGCTTGGGTGCTTAAATGTGGGATTGTGATTAGGAAAGCAGGGATAAGAGAAGTAAGGTAAGGCAGATAGCAGGAAGCCAGCAAAAATAGTCTCCCAGTGGTTACCTGATGGTGTCACTACACTTTAGCATAGGCTCTAGTACTGAGCGGTGTCAAAATGGAAACCCTGACTACAAAGTCTTTTCTTTTTGGGTGAAGATTAGCATGCTTGTTATTTGGTGTAGCTGGATTAAAATGCCCACATTGTGGAAATGCCTTTTCTTTAAAGCAGAAATCCTTTTGGGACCTAGGATTGGGAAGGAACAGAGTAAAACAAAAACTACTGATGAAGAAAATCCCTTCCCTGGATGGAAAGGCTCAGCTCGGTGAGAAAAACTACCTACAGGGCAAATTTGGAAATCCTCAGCAGGGCCAAGTCTTCTCAGTCTTGGGATCAAAAGTGATGTCTAAATTAACTTATAAAATGATTCTTTATCAAAACAGACCAAAAGAGTTCTATATTAATCGTATCAATAAATGACTAAAATTCCAGAGGGATACTTCTAAGTGAAGGAGAATATTTAGCTGTGGTTTTGTTTTCATATTGGAAAAAAATGATCTAGGTATACTTAGCAATATTCAAAAAGGATATGTCAATCAAGAAAAGCATATCAAAGCAAATGGATTATTTTTCTCCATTCATTTTGAAACAGCTAACAGTTCTCTTGTATAAATCTGACACAGTTTTGTCCTTGTGAGAGCTGTGCTGCTTAAACTTTTTCATGGCCTTTACAAATCTGTGGATGATAGGAATTGAGCAAATATTTTCCACAATAAGAAAAAATCTGCAGAAAGCTGCACCAGACTTAACATTTACAAAGATTACACCAGAGTATTAATAATACTCTTGTCATTAATCATTGTCAGAAGCCAAGTATCATTTTGTTAACCACTTATCTGAATCAAAATTATTCCAAAAGAGAAATATATATATATATAT
>NW_016804727.1:307358-351411 GCF_001698545.2 Rhinopithecus bieti
TATATATATATATATATGGAAATCCCCCCCACCTTGTACTTCTGTATGCTTTGAGTACAACTTATATTCATCAATTCATCTTCAGATCTGAGTTTTTATTACAAAAGACAACTATGCTTATAAGGTGAATTGAATTACAAGCCTTTTACTACTTTTCGGTGAGTAAAGAAAAAGGTATTTAATATAACAAAGTTTCACTTTAGCACTCAGCTAAATAGACATTTTGAAAAGAAATTTTATTTGAAGATATGATAAAATACCATATGGCCCTGGTTTCAAGAGAAATTCATTTCATAAGTTGTGTAAATGAGTTTATTAGTTAAAGTGAACTTACAAGATCTCTGTTGGTTTTATAAACCAAAGCAAACTAGTTCATTTGAATTGCTATGTGCCCCCCTAGCATTTTTAAATGCAAGACAATGTATTTGTAGAAAGAATCATTCTTTCTCAGGGAATGCTAATTTACCATGCTCCCATGGTAAATTCTACAGGACACTTTCATGGAAAATATCAAAGTCAAGGAAAGTTTAGACTCAAAAAGAATAAACTTTTGGTAATGATAGTAGTTTTTGGAACATGTATAATTCCATTTACGTTCTCAGCTTTTCAATTCTATTTATCTTAAAATTAGTTTCACAAAATGTTACATGGTTATAATTCAATATTACTGTATAAAGTATTTGAAAAATGTCTGGTAACTCTCTTGTGATTAGGTAATTTCATGACTGAAATCTCCTGTTACTGTTTTGATGCTAGCTAGCACTTATTAAGCCACCTTTTAATGCAAAAAAAAAAAAAAACAAAAACCAAAGAAACCTTTTTCAAAAGCATTAAAATATTCACCATTTCATTTGAAGATGGAGAGAGCAAAGTAAGGGTAGGTTAAAAGGTCTGTCAGATTGCATGGTTGAGTCCCTAACAAGATAAGTAATTCTTTTGTATCAATTCCTATTACCTTGGAAAACACTGGACTGTACCAGGCAGGTAATTACTGTTCATATTATCTAGGGCCAACTAAAGTAGAAATTAAAGGAAGCCAACTATAAAATCCACGTAGAAAAGACAAATAAGCAGCTCCTCATCAATTGAAAATTTAAAAAGATTGATTAGCTCTTTATGTGCCCAGCTAAATATGCCATTTAAACTCAAGGACCCAGCTTATCTCATGTTTGTTTTCTTCAAGTGGCTGCACATAAATAATAGCTACAGGCAGAATCTACTTCACAAGTACATAATCTAGCCACAAGCAAATCGCAATGGCACCAAACTCATACCTTTTTACAAGAGGAAAGTTTTAAACTGACAGTAAATGAACTGTGAAGTGAGAGGATGAAAACAGCATACAGACACACACAAGCATATTCTGAAAGTGCTTCACATTACACTGTTCACTTACAGACATCGCAGGGACTGATGGACACAGAGTAGCAATTGTTTCCTTATCACCTCCATGCTTGATCACATGCCATCCTGTGCCATCCATTTTATCACCTTAGGTCCCAGAAGACTCACAAGACCCAAGGCCTGTTTCTCACATGATTCCTTTGGATTCTGTCAGCTGTTGATGTTACAGGTCATGCATGGCAATCATTGGACCAACGCCACACAAGTTTAGATGTCTTCCACTCGCCAGTCAGAAAGAACACACACAAAATTCCTTATCAGATAGTTGGTAAGAATACATGGAAAATGGATTTTCATGTCACATATATTAGGAGAAGATCCCTGGCTTCAGGGCAAAGTTTAGAGGAACAACACATACTTACTGAAGACTAAGTGGATTCCAGAGTTCATCATTGGCTAGACTGATATTATTTTACATTTGTGTTACAAAAGGCAGATATTTAAGAAGAGTGAACATATGACCATACATTTATGCGTGACTAGCAGACAACTGTTTCCTGAGTCAGTTGACCTGGGTTTTACTGTCCTAGGACAAAATGTGAATTTAAAGAGACCAAAACTTTCAACAAAAAAACCCATATGTTTATAACGAAAGATAAAAGAAAATCTCATAATCATGATTCTGTATGCTACTCAGGCATTGAAAAGGTACACTCAATGAAATTACTTTTCACCATTGGTTTCAGGATACAAAACAATTAAAATTAGAACATGCTACTAAAAGTTGTTCATGACATCTGCATGCCACACAAAAAATCAAAATGTAGTCTCACATAGGCTGATCATACTAGAGTATATTTATTACATTTCATCATTTATGATCACTTTGTTATAACTAAATTAACCCTGACATAAACTTTGACATTTTAAAAACAGAGAACATACTGATTTTTCAACTATGTTACTTACACGTGTTTTTTAATTCTCATGCAGTGCTCATAATTACGAGATACTACACATTTACCCTCACATTATGCTTAGTAACAACCAAGCTCAGAGGGTAGAAAAATGCCAACTTCATTCTCCATAAACTTCCCATACATATATTAAGCCACTGTTCTTCTAATTATATACTTATGGTACATTCTTCTGTAAAATGTATAACTGTAGTCACATAACCATTGCTATGACAAGGCAACAATATCATTTCAGATTACAACAAATGAGACCAAAAGTTGAAGAGACCACAGCATATAAAAGTCATGAGGACACCACACACATTTCAATGTTTTTCACTTTCCAGTCGAAAAAAACATGCACTAAGTTTTTTTAGCAGATAGTTGTCAGAAGTGCATTAAAAAACTGGCTTTCAGGTCATATATGTTGAGTGAGGATCAATGCCATTGAGGAAAAAGAGCAGTGTTCATTATCTTTTAGGTCTGTCTATATCATCTATAGCTGCTAGAAGTTTTTGTCTTGCTTTCTTATTGATATGGGATCCCAGGCAAACATTCACCAGATTGGTCAGCTGCTTCGTTGAATATTCCTGCTCAAAGAAGAAATATCCAAATTTAGTACCCTAAAAGGAATGTATCTGATCGGTGCAACAAAAGAATAGGCGGATATTCAGGTGCAGTGGATAGTTACTGAGCATTATAAACCAGTGAAGAACAGTGGAAATTACAGTTGGCAAATGAAAGGCAAATTGTTTACTGAGCTGTAATAGGAGGAAATAAGAATACTATAGTACACATTTCAATTAGTAAGCACTAGTATCTGTTTTAATATGGCAAAGTAATCTGACATGCATATGCTTATTACTACTTTGATGATCACACACTTTACACTTGTTTCTGTGATAGTCTTTGTTATTGAGTCATCAAAATACATTGACATTTCAAATTTTTTAAATGCTACTGATGAAGTATTTTTCTGGTCCTCTACATTTTGTAAACACTTTAGTTAAAAAAAAAAAAATCTCCAACAACAGAATAACAACTCTTCTAAGATACAACAAATGAATAAGGTAATAAGGATCACAAAGTTAGGGGAGCTGCAAATAAAATTAAGACTACAAGTATCTTTTGCAATCCAAATCCATCTGGTTCCTGAATTTCAGATATTGAATTGCCAGGATGAGAATAAACAGGGATTCATCAGAAATTTCTGCAGATTGATTTGGTACTGGAGGTTGAATAGCAAGAGTTCAGATAGGTAAAGATAGCTGTGTACTATTATCTAATAAGAAAAGAAAATGTGTCTTTATTGAAGGTAACCACTAAATATAGTACAGTTTCAAAATAGGAGAAAGAATTGATTTTAAAAACTTAGCAAACTGCTCAGTTTGTGTATCTGATCTCTGAGAACACCTGTCCCCACCTGGTAAGTAATCTCATTTAACCACTCAGCACTCAGTGAGAATCCATTCTCAGTAATTACTGGACTCAACATTTTAGGGAGTTTCCTTCAAAGACAGAAAAGGGTGTCCCTGCTGCTGCTGGGGAAATGTCACTGAATTACAAATATCAATCAGTTAAAGCTCTTTCAAAGTACTAAGCTGAAAAGAAAAAAATCAGTCCACTATATTAAAAGAGTAAATCCAAAAAATGGGCATCATTCTTGCATCAAATAATGTGTATTTAGAGCTGTGCCTTTTCTCCTCAGCTACTTTGTACTCTTTCCCAAAACCCTTTCCTCAGTACCAACCCAGAAGTGTTTACAGCTTACTTTACTAAATGGATTCTAGCAACATTCAGCAGTCCATCTGTATCTAGGTTTAACATTTTGGTTCTCAAATGTCAGTGGGGCTAAACATGGTGAAGTTTTTCTCAATCTGGCTTACTGGCCAAACTCATTAAAAATAACACATACATTCCTACTTTGCTTCTAAAGATCCAAAACCAACTAAGAGTGGGGACATTCACATAAGATTCAGGCCAATGTGAACGTTCTAGGCTAATGGTCATTTTATCTCTTTACAGTGTTAAGGCCAGAAAGGATGAGTCTGAGCAGGTATATACAAATAATTGTCTTCTTACCCAAATGAAATAAAACTTGGCTTAGCTTTTACGTATGACATTCATAGGTTAAGAAAATGTGAACCCTAGACTTATCAAAGTAATGAGGATTTGGTGATGATTTTAACACATGCCATATACAGAAAAGCTTCCCATACCAAGCACACTGAGTTGAACTGTGTCAAAAATTTGGCATCCTATGTAACAATGTATTTTTCTTTATCTATATAGTCATACAAAAGAAAATAATCAAATATATTTTAAAGGTAAAATCTAATGTAAGATGCAAGTTAAGTTTAGCCATTTAAATATTAATGTCTTCAATCATCACTAATACATGTCAGTGTGTACGTTACCATTTCATTGTTGAGGAGTACGAGAAGGTTTGTGTGAGGTTTAAGTTACATAATCGATTATGGCTTATGAATCATTTCATTGTTTCTGTATTCAATCTGTCTCAGCATTTATCAACTTCAGCCTTTTCCTATAATACAGTTGCAGGAAAAATTTAGCTAATGTCTTGACTTTGGCTGTATTTCTAGATAATTACAGTAACAGTTCACAAAGGGCTGAAGAAGATTTGATGAGTCAAAGGGTACTGCTTAGATACAGTGCCCTTAGTCTGAAAATGGCAAAGAACTGACCTAAGTAGTTTGTATTAAAAAAGCAAATGTTTCTTTATATTTCACTCTCATGATTTTGAATTAAATAACACACCCAACAAGAACAGCAAGAAGAAAAAGGAATAAAAACTTAATTAACTGTTTTCCAGCTCTCACCCTGTGCTCTTTGATCCAGCGTTCCATGTCATTCTCAGTTAGGTAATAGGCTTTAATATAAGTTTCCACAAATTCTTTATCAGGAATGGGTCTAATATCTGTTAGTTTTCAAGTTTCATTAAAACTGTTGAAAATCCAATTGCATCAGGGCACGACCCTCATTACTGCACTTCTTGACATTGGCATATCTAAGATGCAAAACAATAAAAAAATACATTATAGGATAATTAGAAGCAAAAAACTGCCGGGTATTTGAAGTTTTCTCTAACCTATATTTGGACAGATTCCCCAGAAATGAGAGGGTTATAGGAAATAGAGAACATAAGTCTTCAGTCAGAAAGACTGGGTTGTGTTTGTGCCCTGTCATTTTACCCATGGGGTCCTCAATTTTCTCATCTGCAAAAAGATCCAATGAGTTCAAGGCTCTTTGTTGTGCTACAGACCATAGTTCTCTGTATCCAATTAACATAATCGTCTGTAAGAAAGTGAAACTGATATTCCAGTTAATCTGGCTGACAAGAGTTATTATAAAACTAAGCTTTAAATACTTCAAAGTAATCTTAGTTTTATGAAACTGTTCAATATTGTAAGTATTCAATGCAAAAGAAACAAATGAAATAATTCTCCCATGAACACTCTGAAAACATAAAGAAATGTGTAAGCATGTAAGCATAGAAAGTATATACATACTTTTCACGATAAAAAGTTTATAGACTTATTCTGACATTCTACACTACTGAAACAGTGTGTTTTAAGGTGGACTAGTAAGAAAGACAAATATACTAACCCTAACAATACAACACTTTATTATTCATTAAGTCAGTGTTCCATTTCTTCAATCAATCACACAAAACACAGAAAATTCAACTGTGGGAATGAGGTACTTACCCTAAGGAAAGTTACAAGAAAATAAAAGCTTATTTTATTTAAAATGACCAAGCTTTTTTTTAAAAAAATAAAGAGTATTTTATACAGAAATATTTATTCACATTTCTACTTAATTAAACAAATTTATTTAAAATACTCTTCATTCGTGATTGTTAACACAGCTGTTTTATAATTTATAGCACCGTTGGTTTCAATACAGGGTGCCAAGACTGTTGTCAGCTTGTCACTGTCACCTTCCCACTTTCTAATACATTCTTTTGTATAACAAATGAGAACAAAAGAAAAATCAGACAAATGATAGTGTGAAAATTCAACTGATGTGCAATTCTAGAGCACTGTACAGGGTCTTTGAAATAGCTGTTTGCTTCTCAGGGATATTTCAAATGTACTACTGATCCTTATTTGTATCGTAGATGTTATGGGCAGAGTAAGCATGGTCTCTGAGTAAACAGGAAAATTACTATTAATAGATCTATAACTTCAACACATGAAAGATTTATACAGTTTACAATGATATGATGGTGATTATTATTAATGATGATATAAGGGTTTTGAAGGCTGATTTTGCCATCAGAAATCAGGAGTACAACCAGGTGCAGTGGCTCACGTGTAATCCCAGCACTTTGGGAGGCTGAGGTGGGCAGATCAACTTGAGGCCAGGAGATCTAGAACAGCTTGGCCAACATGGTGAAACCCTGTCTCTACTAAAAACACAAAAAATTAGCAGGCATGGTGGCACACACCAGTAGTCTTAGCCACTCAGGAGGCTGAGGCATAAGAATTGCTTGAGCCCGAGAGGCGGAGGCTGCAGTGAGCCCAGATTGTACCACTGCACTCCAGCCTGGGCAACAAAGCAAGATTGTCTCAAAAAAAAAAAAAAAAAAAAAAAAAAAGAAAGAAAAGAAAAAAAGAAATCAGGGGTACATATGCCTTTAAAAACTGTGTGAACTTGTTACCTAACCTCTTTAAGCCTCGGTTTTCTGAGACTAGGTTCTCTCATTGATGAAACGGAATCATAGTACCTTGCAAAGAGAGTTTATTTCAGGTTTGGTGATATAATCCTGAGAAATGTTTGGTTTAGTAAATAACACATAGTTAATGCTCAAAAAATGTTAAGTATAACAATCATCATCATCATAATTTTATTATTAGGTAATAATAATTGTTAGTTTTAACTTTCAGATAACCATTAGATTCTGCATTCCTCACTCATCTACTAGCTGGGTCTATGCCACTAGCAAGAAAAGAAAGCAGAGATAAAGACAGACACAGTGGGGTCTAAGGTTTTTTCTCTAATTATATCCCAAACTTGTCTGCTAGTTATCATTATTTCTACTTATTCTCTCCAACCATTAATACCATATGTTATTCATATATTACAATTTGTCATTAAAGAAACAAATAATGCTTTCATGAAAAACTTACCCTTCTACAATAGTTCGATTAGCCAATCGTATACAATGTTCCCAAAGTATATTAGATACAGGCAAGGGTATACGAACTCTCTTAGAAACTTCATTTAGCCTCCTGTTAAACTGCTCAAATTCCTAAGAAGACAAATAGTAGCCATTTGTGAATATCATTAAAATGCCACAATGCTCTCCCATAAAAATGGTTTAAATAAAAAAGATTTAAAAAGACTCAGAATCAAACCAAGTAAAATAAAAAAAGATAATGCCAAAGATAATTTGGACTTAGTATGAAGGTCTTAAAAATATATATACACTAGTTTGAATACATTCTGTTATAATACAGAGTATACTACATTTTATTGCAAAAGGAGTAAGTGTCATTAACTGATTAAACCATGTTAACAATGTCCAAATGTCTCAAAATTTTCTATGGTTGTCAGTACAGATTAACATAGCTGAATGACCTAATTTGGCTTCAAAAATATCTTCAAGAAACCCAGGTTTAAAAACATGGTTTGATATGTGTTCAGTTCAGAACTATTTGTGATTTGTAGCTATACTCCTCAGAGTGCAATCTAATAAATTATCATTTTTCCTAAACATTTTTTAAAAGTAAATAATTATATGGGTTGAGGATGTCTTATCTAAAATGCTTGGGGCCAGAAGCGTTTTGGACTCTGGACTTTTCCAGTTTTGGAATATTTGCATTATACCTACTGGTTGGGAATCCCAAATCTGAAAATCCCAAACCAGAATTCTGAAATGCTCCAATGACCAATTCCTTTGAGTGTCATGCTGGCACTCAAGAAGTTTTAGATTCTGGATTATTTCAAATATTAGATTTTCAAATTTGGGATGCTCAACTGTATACCAAATGATTAAAAAATCATACTCTATCCGCAAATTGTTAGTACAATGGAAACAATAAAACACAGTTTCTATTACCTACAGAAAACTGAATATTTTATTGTCTTTTATGACATGATTGTACTAAAAATATAAATACATATACCTGATTTAGACAACTCCAATAATTAGACAGAAACAGCAGAAGGTCTAGCCTTCAATGAATGTGTTTTTGGTCTCTTTGGACTATTACTATTTAAATATACTCATTTAATATTTAATGAAGTAAATGCTGTTGACTCTTCCCTGGCAATATATTTCAAATATAAGAAGGCTTGGGCCGGGGGCAGTGGCTCACACCTGTAATCCCAGCACTTTGGGAGGCCAAGGCAGGCGGATCATGACGTCAGGAGATCGAGACCATCCTGGCTAACACGGTGAAACCCCGTCTCTACTAAAAATACAAAAAATTAGCTAGGCGTGGTGGCGGGTGCCTGTAGTCCCAGCTACTCGGGAGGCTGAGGCAGGAGAATGGCGTGAACCCGGGAGGCGGAGCTTGCAGTGAGCGGAGATCCTGCCACTACACTCCAGCCTGGGTGACAGAGCAAGACTCCATCTCAAAAAAAAAAAGAAAAAAAGGCTTAAAATCACATTTTTCTTTAGTTACCTGAATAGAGAAGCTACACAATGTTTAACATGACTGACATGTGTTCAACTTTTCTAACAACACATAGGAGAAAAAAAATCTAATCCGATCACCACTCAGGCAATCACATAATGATAACTGTGTTATCCTCTGCTCTTTCGCTTCTTCTTCCTAAATCACAATTTTTCTTGCTAATTTATTTTTAACAATTAATTGCTTTTAATCATTAAAAGAAGTGGATTGTCAATTCACGAAATTTATCTTCGAAAATCAAAACTGTATAAATAATTGCTCTTTGTTGTTTCATTTCATGGATCTAGGAGAGTAGTAGTATTTGTTACTGTATTTATTTATGCATTCCTTAAACTGCTTTGGATTTCAAGAGTCATAATTCAATATTTTTCATCAATATTTTATTTAAAAGATAAAGCTATATGTATAAAATGCTTTCTGTACAAAATAACATTCTACTTATTGCTAAATTCAATGTTCAAAAATGCTTGTCATAAAATGAATCATACAAACATTTCATTTTTCTTATGATTCTATTGGGGCAACATAAGCAAACTGTTTAGACGTAGATGCTTAGACTTAGAAAAGTAACAGAAAGAACAAACGTTATCATAGATAATTAACCTTTATGCTTAAAGAAGGCCTTAAGCTGCTAAAAATTGGGCTAGATTAATAATCTGAATAACACAAGTTCTTTCTTATAAGTGGAATAACAAATAACTGAAAAAAGCAGCCTCCTCATAGTATGTGTATGTGTTGAGCACAGAAGTCTTTTTCTCTTGCACCCCTATAAGGTCCATGGTTAGTATGTTCTATGGTCTGAATGTTGTGTCTTCCCTAAATTCATATGTTGAAATCCTAATCCCAGGGTGATAGTGTTGGGAGTGGGGGCTTTTTAAAAGTGATTAGGTCATGAGGGCCAAGCTCTCACCAAGGGAATTAACACCCTTATAAAAGAGCCCCAGAGAGTTGCCTTGCCTCTTTTACCATGTGAGGGTACAGCAAAGTGACATCTATGAGAAATAAGACCTTCACCATACACCAAATCTGCCTGAGCCTTGATCTTGATCTTGAACTTCCCAGCCTCCAGAACTGTGAGAAATAACTGCTCTGCTTAGAAGCCACCTAGTCTGTGAAACTTTGTTGTAGTATCCTAAAGGACTAAGACAGCATGTCATAAAAAATAGAACCACTTTTTCAAAAACAGAATTGTTAAAAAATAAAAAAAGGGGGGGTAGTATCATTATTTATAAATCACATTTGTCTTTTACATTCCAAATGAAAATTTGCAATTGAAATCTCCTGGGTGCTCTAGAAACCAAGTGATTTCTTTGATTATCTTTCAAGGTCAATAATCTCTGAATTCCAGAGTGGCAAATATAGAGCGCGCTTGGTGTCACTCCCTGCTAAGATCTCTATGGAAACTCCTAGCAATTGCTTACTGATGTTGGCATGATTAGTCCCGGAGTCTGGAGACAGCCTCACGGTCTTCAATCTAGGCCTCCAAAGGGGACCATAAATTGCTGGGAGTTGGTGACTGAAGAAACTCCATTACCATCTCCATTTTAAATCTATGGCTCTGTTCATTGGTTCTCAGATGTCCTAGGCTCTCATTTGTTGACTTGGTCTAAGCAGGTAAGAATGATTGTGTAAATGAGATTAAAGTAAGGAGGTTAAGAAGGGACATTTTCTTTTCAGTTACAAAATGAAAGAAAACAAATTTTTTTCTGAAAGTTACTTTCATTTTCTCAGATACTCTTTCCACACCTTATTTCCTTACTTCCCGCAGGCCTCATCTCCAGTCTCACCTTATCAGAGTCCTTCTCTGAGCATGACAAATACATGGTCTTCCTCTTCCACCCACATCCTGTCATTCTCTGTCTCTCTTCAGATGATTTTGGTTTTTTTCACAGCATTATTCATCATCTGACATTATATCTCAATTTATCTGTTTACTGCTATCTCTGCCCTGCCATGTAAATTCCTTGAGGGCACATAAGTTCCCGAATTCACAGCTATACTGCTAGCACTTCTATCAGTGTGTGGCACATGCCAGTTATCTACAGATATCTATTCATGCATAAATGAAAAAAAAAAACCACAATTCTTTCCAGAAAACGTATACACACAGGTCACTGACTCCAAAGAGGTGTTTGTATGACACACTGCAAAAGTAGTGTGATTTTTACTCGGAATAATCAAAGGCATGGTCTCTTGCTAATGAATATTATGCTAAACTACAGAAATAATTTCTAATTAAACAGAAATATCTTCTTGTCATTATAGTGATGGCTACTGAGATTACATAACATGAAAGTCAGCCACAACATACAACAATTCAAAATGGGAAATTAGTTTACAAAGCTAAAAAAGTCTATGATGTATTCTTAGATCTAATAGAAGACAAATTCAGAAAATAAGCCTATTTCAATTCAGGGTCTTTAATGCTAGAAATGTGGTAATAACTATAATCTTACTATTTTAGAGCAACTGCAATAAAGGAACACTTCTCTTAGTAGACTGATCTTTAGCAAAGGTGTTTCCCAGAACACTTGCCTTTAATAGTGCATCTACATATATGTTGTGCTGTGACATAATTTCTTTTACATCCCATTTCACATTAGCCATGAGGAGCAGCATCTGTTCATAATCAAGGGCTTTACCAGCTACAATCCAGTAAATTGGTTTGCGTAGTTCACTGGCAGTTGAGACTGTCTGAAATAAATTTCACAGAAATGGAAACAATTATTTTCTAAAAGCATCATATTGATAAAGAATACTTGCCCCTGTTTCCAGCATATATCATATCTGAAAATAAAACACTATATATTTGGAGATTTAAATTACGAAAATATTTTAAATATTTGAGTGAAGGCAAAGGCCTTACTCAAAACATAATTTTGAGACATTCAATAAACTTGAAGCCATTGACACCGCAACTGTAAAAGAACTAGAGCTCTTCATGGAGCCTAGCAATTACTTCTCAAATTCTTCTACTTCTCTCCATTTCCACTCCCACTACATGACGTCAGGATTCTACCATCTCTCCCCTGCAATACTGTAGCAGCCTTCAAATTAGTTTTCCTGTCTCTAGGACTGCCGTCTACAGTTCTTTCTTCACAATGCCCCCAGAAAACTCTTTCTAAAATACAAATCCAGTCATGCCACTCACCTGTTTCAAACCCTCCAGGAGCTTCCATGCCCTCCAAATAAAGTCCAACTTCTGAAGCAGGGTGCTGTATATGCCAGTGGCTCCTGCTTATTGCCCCAGCCATCTTTCTCATTCCCAGACCTCCTCCCTACTCCAATGAGCTTTCCTCAGCTGTTCGCATGCACCATGCTCTTTCTCACGGGTCTTCACATATGCCATTCCCTTTGTCTAGAATCCATTCCTCATTCACCCTACCTTGCTGGTCCAGTTTAAACATTACTTCCTCTAGATAGCCTTTCCAGATGACCTTCTCCCACCCAGAGCCTCTCCTGTCCTCCACTCTGGGTTAAATACCCTCATGGCACTTTCCCCTTACCACAGTACTTATCATGCTTTATTTTAATAGTTTTAACTGGTGCTTTCTCTCTCACTAGTCTAAAAGTTACATGAGGTGCTCAATAGTATGTATTTAATGCAGCAATTCATGAGTGAATAAATGAATACTCTATCTGGCTCTCCTGGGTTTTCAAGACTGACTTCTAGTTAAACAAACAAACAAACAAATCTAAATAATCTGTGTCCTATCTTGCTCACAGTTGAAATGACATACAAGACCATGTCTGACCTGAGAATAGAACTGCTGAAGAAAGGGCTTTTTGACTGCAGGCATCACAGCATCCAGATGTGGCTGAAGGAACTCAAACTGTTCAGCCAAGAATACCCTAAAGGGAATAAATAACCCACTGTGTAAACAAATTGTGTAGGATTTAGAGCCTGTCATGTTCTCGTATAGTATTTTTTTAACATTTCTGAGCAAAACTTTAACAATAAAAATTACTTTCCACTTTAGTGGATGACCCTGTACTACCACTTGACATGTTCGTTTAAAATCTACACAATAAATAATGCTGAGTTTATGACTGAATGGAAGTTGAAGAGAAAGAAAAGCAACTTCAAAGGAGCCAAGCAGCTTATGATGAGGTGTAGGGTCATGTGCTTCAAATGTAAGATGTGAGCCCAGAGTAGCAGGTTGAAAAAAGAACACAAGGGTATTTTTTAAAGGATTTCTTTTAAATATCTCATTCAGTTATATACAACAGACTCTTGAAATCTCAGATTTAATATCTGACACTTTTCAGAAGTAACCCCAACATTCCTAATAGGCAGCAAACTGTAACCTGGCTGAGTATCACAAATGAACGACAGGTGCCGGAGGCTGGGTACAGGAATGGGAGTCAGTGGGCTGGTGAAGGAGCCTGGACTACTGCCTGCAGATGCACTGCATCCAGGCACTGTCTTTTTCTGCTTTTGTTATTAATCCAAAACTCTTACGTTATATTGGACTACATTTTATAGAAATGCAGAAGTTATATGCGTTAATTGTATTAATAACTCTGGGGATTTATAAAGGTCAGGAAGCATTCTTATTGATGTCAAGGGTCAATTACACTTAGCATTAAGTTGACAATGCAACCACAGCTTCTCCTAGGATCATGAGTCATCAATAGGAAAATATGAAGCATAGTATAACACTTCTTAAAGCTATACTGAAAGCATGGATCATGTTGTTAAAGACTGAAAATTAAAAGATGTCCTTCTTTCCATTTCTGTAACTGAAAAACCAACCATGCAGTTTAAAAAATCAATTGGTAATCTGTGTTAGAATATACTTGTCAGAAACATATAAGTGATATTTAGAAGTGGTAGATGTATGCAGCTAACTAGAAGTCTAATTAAACAATGCTTACTTTTATAAACTTTCTTAAATATTTAATGGCAATGCAACTGTTTTGAACAACTTACAAGGATTCCGTGGCTACCACTCTTTCTGCCAACCCATACAATGTATCCCCAGATGTCAAAACCACCAGCTGACTGAGGTGTGGACTTGGCACCTTCTCCTTTCTTTCTTCTGCTGCTGTGAGTGTGGCAGTAGGATCAGCAGAAACTTCCTGAAAATACAATACATATATAACCTGGAATAACAAATCTAACAGTAATAAACCATGTGATTTTGACATAACTAGAATTAAAATTAAAATACTCTTGGGGCATACACTAATTACATTTAGGTTCAGTTCTTTTTATCCTGCTTTCATGTTTTGTAACTATTGGAACCTTCTTTTTAATCCTAATTGAAAACGAGCCTATATAATATCATCCAAATCTACATGCTACTATCTGTGCATGACCTAAAGTCTGTCAACACAAGGACTCTTTATGAATTGACAGATGTTTCATAGCAACAATAGTGAGATGGCCCTCAAGAACTTGTAAATGAGAGAAATATGATTACTCCTTGAGAACCACACTGATAAAATCCAAAATTATGGTTTGATTAACCATCTCGCACCCAAATTTTAATGAAGTTTACCTTGGTATATAATCTCAAGGAGGCAGGACTAGAATGAAGTTATAAACTGGAACAGAGCCAAATGTATTGTATATATCTGGGGACAGACTACTGATAAGAAGGAAGATGGTCAATGTGAACAAAGGAAAGGGATACCCAGGAAGCAGGATGTGCCAGGCCCTTCAGCACCATCCAGGAGAGAACCACTGATTCAGGTATACGGCCATGTAGTCAATAGGAGTGATGCAGTCTAATTTGCGGTCAGGAAAACTCATCAGACTTCAAATTTCTCAGTTTTACTTTCATCTGATGATATACTCACTAGAAATCTTCTCATTACTAATTTACCTTTCTAGGTATTCTGATGCCAGGCAAGGAGTGCCTTGGATATGAGTTATGTAAATTCTTCGACTTCATATAAACATATCCTATATTGTAAACAAACAGGTTGGCAAAGGAAGAGTTTCAAAGATACACTTACTCAACTTCTCCTCAATACATAGCAAGGGACTCATTTTTTACTAAGCTCTTAGCAAACAGTTAAAAAAACAAAAACACACTTCAACTCACAGGCACACTGGCCATCTTTTTTTGCCAGGAGGGTGGGAATATCTTGAGATCATGGGTAAAGATGCACAAGGCTGGCTACTTGGAGTAGCTGACAGAGTACCAGAAGACTGCCAGCTCAAGAGTTACCAATCACTCCAAATATTTCAATATTTAACTTAATATAAACTTATTTTGGTGAATAAGTTTCCCTTTGTACAGAGAACATGAAAGAAGGCTGTTTAAAATACTGACATCATCATAATAGTTATTTGAATAGTTGCTGCATTACATGTCAGAGAAAGAGACTTTTAATTATTGTTTTCTGGGGCACAAAGGAGAGAGGTCAAGGCAGTGAGCCTGTAGTGATCCTAACATTACTGATGACAGTATAATCCAAAGTCACTTCACTGTGAAGGTCATTAAGAACTTTTATAACCAAATATATTTCTAATAACAATGAGCTTGAATTACAAATGTTCATTATACTTTTAGTTTAAGTATAGAGTTTTGCAGTACTGACATGGCAACAAACTCCATTCATTACATTTTGAAAAAAAATTTCATAAGAGAAATTTACAAAAAAAAAATGGAATAAAAGCTATGTAAGTTAAGCAACAGCTCATAGTACAAAAGTGCAGCTATGTTTTTTAAAGTTAATCTGAATACAAGTTAACCCCCGCCCCCACGCAAACTTTTAAAATGTTGATTGAACCATAGAATGACAGAGTTAGAAGAGATGCTAAACATTATATAATACAACCCCTGCAGTTTACGTACTACTTTCAGTGTGGAAAACACCCCATGGTTATCTCTATTATGGAGTTTAAAGGTGAGAACATATGAGTAGGCAGATAGCGAAACTAAATGTTTAAATGCAAAATAGCTTTAAAAGAACCTCAAAGAAAATTTAGCACAAAATTGGATGTAAACACATCTAATAGTGTACAATATATAAAGCTAGATTACTTTTTAAAGCAACTTCATAGTAACAAATCTCCAATTATTTTCCATATGAACAAATAAGACATCAAATGCATACATATAATTTACTCCTATAAATTTAGCAAAACGCAAATAAAACTTATAAAACCTTTCAAGTTAGAAAATGGTTTAATTCTTTATCTTTTTTTTTTTATTTCCTATCTTCTCCTAAAGACAGTGTCTCTTTTCAATCTCTAATTACTCAATTAGCATTTAAAAGTTAGTTTGGGAATAACTGGGCTTCCTCTAGGGAGAAGCAGGATCATGGATCCATGCAAGTTAATTAATGTCATATCTCCATCATTCATTTCCCTCTAAAAAGGAAATAACCCTACTCCAGCAGAAAACAAAAAAAGGAGAAAAAAATTTACAAAATTAAATACTGTTTGGCACCAATTGGTTGTCTATCCTATTTAATTCTGGTAGTTATTGATAAGAAACAAGTAAGGAACCTTAAAGTCATTCATGACTCCCCTTCTTCCTCACCTTCCACATCCAATCAATCACTAAAACATGCCTAAATAGACACCTCTCATTTGTTCCTTCCCGATATTACTATTTAAACAGGTCACAGGTTCCTTAGCAGTCTTGACTGGACTATTCTAGAAGCCCATGAATAGAGAGCTCTGTCTTTAGCTTCTCCTATTTCTATGCCAGTTTCCATACAGTTAACTGACTGATTTTTCAACAATACTGATGTGAACTTTCTCAAATAGAGATGTGATCATAACATTCCCTGGTTTTAAAGCCTTAATCCATTCCTTCCAGGAAAAAGTCTAAACATGTTACCATGATATTACCTGTTTACAACTGACTCTAGCCTAAAACACTGTTTCCCAAATTATCTTCCCCCTACTAGAAAATAAACTCTACACGGGTAGGGAGTTTTGTCTGGCTTCCCCACCTTCCCCTACAATTGTATCCTTTAATTCCTGGAACAGTGCTTGGCACCACACAGAGTGTTCAACAAACAGACACTAAATAAACATTTGTTGAATAAGGGTGGCTCATGCTCCTATTTCCTTTAGGGATCTGCTTCAATGGTCCTTCCTAGAGGGATCTTCTCTAACTGCCCAAATAACATTACACCCTTTCTCTCACCTAAGTTCTTCATTGCTCTCAACACAATCGGATGTTAAATTAGATCTTCATTTATTCCTTAACTACCTCCTCCACTCTGGGGGCCATCAGTCTACCACAAAGTACCTAGGCATGCAATATGTATTGTTGAATGAATTAGTAATAAAGATAGCTATCCAACTATCTTGTATCTCATCCTGCACCCTCATCACATAGCTCATTTTCTGTCTGCTTCCAATACCTCTTATAGTGCTCTCAATTTTCTTCTTAGTTCAGAGTTGTAAATAACTATTTCAGAACAAGTCAAAGAACGATGAGGAGATGTAAAACTCTGAAACATGAAAAACGAATAAAGGAACTGGGAAAAGAAAGGACTCACTTGGGCAAAATGGCTAGGCTACTCAAAGTGATCCAAAAGAAGTAGAAATAGAAATAACAGAAAATAGTTCAAAAGATAAGCATATTTGGTTACATTATAACAAAGCACATTCTATCAGGCAGATTTAAGGCAAGCAGGGCTGCTTTGGGTGGTTATTAGTTCCCAAAAAAACATCACTGGAGATGTTCAAGCAGAAGCTTATGGCTACTAGGTATGTATGAATGCTGTACAGGTTAAATGAGCACAGATAAGTTTCCTTCTATGAGTAAAATCTTGGAAGATTATACTCCAACAGTATAACAAAACTCCTTCTAAGCATCACACACTTTTGCTTTTAAAATATTGTATAATTAAGCTAAATCTAATATGAATTTTCTGACAATACTGTATAATCTCAAATTCAAAATAGCTCAAGGATCTCCATGAATACCAAACACTTATAATAGCAGTTAATTTTAAATTTCATTCTTTCGGATTAGATATCATATACACAATATATTTATAAAACTAACAGTTTCTTTCAATTTAAGTACTAACTAGTTAATTAGGGATAGAACAGGGAGGTGGCTCTAGAAAACAATGGAAGGCAAGGAGAGGGTATATCTATAGTCTGAGAGAATACAGTTATCTTTCATATGACAAGAGGAGCCAAAAGCATTTACCTAACTACCTCCTTAATGCCTCCAACACAAATGCGTTGAGTTCCCTTCTACTCAGGGAGCTCTTTCACAAAAGCATTCTTTAGAAGATCACTGGAATTGTTGCCCCCACTTCAAAAGGCTTTCATTAAAATACCTTCCTTTGTTCCCAGTTGTATGCCTGGCATTTGAGGCATAAAATTTATGATAATTACTTGCTTAAAGACTAAAGTTCTGTGTTTATATTTAGGAAAATACGCTTGAAGAGAGCAAGAGAGTCATGAAAATGTCAAGCTGACATAAATAAATGGTATGTGCTTACTGCACACTTAAATAAAAGCTCCTAAACTGGCTTTTCAGTTTACAGGAGTGTAATAAGTAAAGCATATAACCCTTTAAAGACTGAAAATGAAACCTTAACCACCTTTATTCTCACTGTGAGAGTCACATTTTTTAACCTTTCCTACCACCAATGTGCTACTACAAAGAGAATTCATATTTATGAATTTTTCTGGACAAATTTAAAATATTATTATCAAATATTTAAAGTTGGCTAAAGGCCTGGGTGCAGTGGCTCACGCCTGTAATCCCAGCACTTTGGGAGGCCGAGGCAGGAGGATCACCTGAGGTCAGAATTTCAAGACCAGCCCGGCCAACATGGCGAACCCATCTCTACTAAAAATACAAAAACTAGCCAGGCGTGGTGGTGACAGCCTGTAATTACAGCTACTCGGGAGGCTGAGGCCAGAGAATCGCTTGAATCCGGGAGGGGGAGGTTGCAGTGAGCCGAGATCTTGCCACTGCACTCCAGCCTGGGTGACAGAGTGAGGCTCTGTCTCATAAGTAAATAAATAAATAAATAAATAAATAAATAAATAAACAAATAAATAAGTTGGCTAAAGGTCTTAAAGCAAACAATTTAGTTAGCATAACCAAATGGGTTACTAAAAATTCACCTTCCTGCTGTCACTATCACCTATACCAGCTTCCTTTCTTACTTTTCCTATTAGACAACTTTTCTTAAACTTTTATTTGATGTGACAAACAAATTTTCTTAGTTTACATTGAATTTATATGATAAATTGTTTCAGGTGGTATTTTTTAAGACTACAATGATTCTATTTTGCCTTTTACAGCATAAAGAGAAGTAAAACTTAGAATATCTATATGGAGAAAATAAAATTACCAAAAAAGTATTCATTAAGATTTTAACTGACATGCAAGAGAAATATAAGGAAAAATATTACTTCCATCTAGTTGGTTTCAGATTGATTAAGCTATAAATTATTTCAGTAGCCAAAGAATGCATTGAGTAGCAAGAAATCAATTAATGTATTCTGCCAATGTAAATGCAAATTAATGAAGTGAAGAAAATTAATACATACCAGCTTAAAAAATCCTGAGATTTGGGAGGCTGAGACGAGCGGATCATGAGGTCAGGAGATCGAGACCATCCTGGCTAACACGGTGAAACCTCGTCTCTACTAAAAAATACAAAAAACTAGCCGGGCGAGGTGGCAGGCGCCTGTAGTCCCAGCTACTTGGGAGGCTGAGGCAGGAGAATGGCGTAAACCCGGGAGGCGGAGCTTGCAGTGAGCTGAGATCCGGCTACTGCACTCCAGCCTGGGGACACAGCGAGACTCCGTCTCAAAAAAAAAAAAAAAAAAAAAAAAATCCTGAGATCAAGCAAGTTCTAGTAAATGACAAATATATTTTCTAAAATAACAAATCAATGTTTATCAGTATGAGTAATAATTCATTATACACTATGTGGCAAAATCTGAAGCAGAAATCCACATCTTAAGGGTCAAATCTAGAACTGGAGTTTGATGATCACAAGACAGTAGCTAGCAGGAATGACACAGAAATGCCAGGGTGAATGGCCCTAGTGGTAAAATTTGGCCCATCCATCTTGGGCCTTTCAGTCAGAAACAAGAAAAACTTTAGCTGTGGACTAAGATCTGGAGAATAAGATTTGATGCTCAAGGTTATACTTAAGTATCCAATAAGAAGAATGAAAATCGAAACACAGAAAACTGCAAGTGGGGCTGAGACCAATGGATTTTACAAAACAAAGACTAAAAACAAAAAAGAAAAGAAAAAAGAGAAACAAAAAGGCTGGGTCAAATAAGGAGCCTTGACTCTGAAACTGAAGATCAAGGATTAAATATCATAACCAAGGAAGCAAGCCAAGTTATGCCAAGAAACAAGAAACTCGGGGACTGGAGTATATTCATCTACTCTATGAACATTTTCTGAAGCAATGCTATGTGCCAAGGTAAGTGATATGACTATATTTTTAAAAACGTGTTGGGTAAAAGGATCTCCAAATGTTAAGAGAGAAGGATACCAGTTATTTCTTCTGCCCAAACAGTGCTCACCTGAGATATCAGCACATGCCTCACTCACTTTATTCACAGCTCTGCTCAAGATCCCCATCCTATCACTGCTTCAGTTTTGTCTTAGTATTCAATGAGTATCTGACACTATGTTATACATTTGTTTGTCTCTCTGCTCCAATAAAATACAAGTTCCAAGACAGGAAATATCTCTTCTGTGCACTGATGAATTTCCAGCTCTACAACAATGCCTGGCATGTAACAATCGTTGCAATAAGTATTCCTTAAAAGAATAATCATGGCTTTATAAAAAGCTTCAATAACAGAAGTATGCACATAATGTAGAGCTTATGAAAAATGAGGAAAATGATTGCTTGTTCGTGTTAGGTTGAAGGAATAAAGGAAAATTCAGAGAAGCCTGGGGTTAAAATAGATGTGGAGAAACGTCTAAACAACATAAACTTTGGGCTACAGTGACCAACCACGAGAAAGTTTTTCTCATTTTAAATGCTTATGTTAGCTGAAACACTACAGGAGGTTAACCCTTTGCTGCTATCTAACCTGTCTTCTTAAAACATGCATTTCATCCTGTGATGACAGTCAAAAACCAGGCTCCCTACACACAGCAACTAAACCCAAATTTTCTCCTTGAATTTCAAAGCCGTTTATAAAGTGTCCCAAACACTCTCTGCAACCTAACTTTGCAGCATATACCAGTGTCCCAATCATAAGATCTGTCAAACTTCAGACTGCACTCGCCTCAAGGCCCTTGCTCACCCTGTGTACCTTCATTTAAAGACTTTTCCCTTTCCCATTAATCCTATGCCTAGTCTTCGAAGTCTAGCACAAGTGTCACTTCTTCCTTTAGTCCTCCTCTGATTATTAGTTTTTCACATAAACCTTTCTCTTCTTTGAACTTGTGCTAGACATATGACCAATATCATATTCTTTTATGTATACTAGTTTCTCTCTGATCAGACTATAAGCAACCTGTTTTACTTCCTATATGCACTCATTTAATTCTGAGGACTCCGCTACTCAATATACATATAGACACACATTTATATGAAATTGATTGAATAGCTAATTTGCATTTTATATAATCCAAAAGAATTTATCCCAATTCATTACTTACTAGATCAATAAGGCTTTCTTGTATTCTGTTCAGAGTTGTTCTTAGTCTACTACTACTAAGGCCGAGTCCTGTTGATTCCAACTGAAAAAGAAAAAGGCTTGTTACATCATTCTAGAGATCATCTTGCAAATGTTACATCTTCAAATTAACCAAGGTATGTGATGAGTTTTCACTCAGATACTTAGCCTTCAGAGGGTTTCCAAATTGCATTTACAAATTCTAACACATCAAGCAAAGGAGTCAAATCTCAAGGGAACCAAAGAAACATTTACCTGTGTGCATTCACAGGACACACTAACATGTATCAATCTTAAGAATTATCAAGAGAGTTCTCCAGAATTTCTTTCTCAAGAGTCATTATTTTTAGTTGTAAAACTTGAGATTTTAGATAAAGATATTACACCCTGTTGTATGTAAGATATGCTGTGCTGTGTTCATGTAGCAGCATAACAACATAAAGTTATTTATATTTTTTGTTCATTTATTTTTCTTGTACAAATTAGCGATAGCTTAAATCCTCATTCAAAAATCAATACAATTTTCTATTAGGCATGGTAAACATTTCACAGTATAGATAGAAATCTATTCACTACAACACAGCCAAAGCATTTATAAAAACCTTCACACAAGAGCATAATTGAGAAGGATAAGAATAAGACATGAAAAGCCAGTTAGTCAGCTCCCTGGGTGATGATTCCATTGATGAAAATAAAGGTAATTTAGAGGTAATCATACATAGTTAAAGGCATTTGGAAAAATGTTACAATGTTCTCTATGAGCCAATAAATTTAAAACATTATTAAGAGTAAGCTATAAAATGTATGTCATTAACATAATCAGAAATTATGTATGTATGACTATGTGACTATATACACACACACAAGCATACATGAACATTTATTATTCCTCTTCCTCTCCCATTTGAGATACAAGAATGAGAAATTATTTACATGTGTCAGAGAGTCTTAAGTGAAAATAGTTGTGCCATAACACTGTGCAATAAAACATGAACTGATTTTATATCCTAATTTTATGATATTTAATAATTTTATTTTCTCTAGGTTTTATAAACTTCATTAATCCATTTTTCTTCTATTTTCATTAAGGTATTATTTATATATAAATTACATTCAATCTTTTTAAGTATACAGTTGGATGAATTTGGTAATTGCATACAATCTTGCAACCAGCACCATAAAAAGATAGAGTTCTCTCACCCTTAAAATATCCTCATACCCTTTGCCCTTATCCGCTTCCCTCACCCTTAACCACTGACCTGCTTTCTCTCACTGTAGTTTTTGCCTTTTCCAAAATTTCATATAAATGGATTCACATAGTATATAATCTTCTGTGTTTGATGTGTTTTACTTAGAATGCTTTAGAGATTCATCTGTGTTGGGTCTGGTGGTATTTTGTAGTGTTTTATTGCTTCATTGTATTTAGTAGTATGGATATAGTACAATCTCTTGTTCAGTTTACTTATTCGGTCAACTAACGTTTGGGTTCCAGGTTTAGGCTAGTTGAATAATGTCACTATGAACATTCATGTGTGTGTCCTTGTCTGGACATATATTATTTTCACTTTGGACTTTCTAATTCATATACTAAATATGTTTTTAATCTTATAAGGTACTTCCACATTGTTTTCTAAAGTAGCTGTACTGTTTTCATTTCCACATACAATGTATGTGAATTCTAGTTGTTCCATGTCACAGACTAAATGTTTGTGCTTTCCCTCAAAATGCATGTTGATGTCCTAACCTCTAATGTGATAGCATTTGGAGATGGGGCTTTTGGGAGACAAAATCAGCTTTAGATGAGGTCATGAGGGTGGGTCCCTGGTATGATGGGATTCATGACACTTTAAGAAGAGACACTAGAGAGTTTACTATCTCCTTCCACGTGATCAAAGGAAAGGTCATGTGAAGACACAGGCAGAAAGCAACCATCTGCTAGCCAGAAAGGGTGCCCCTACCAGAAAAAGAATTGGCCACCACCTTGATCTTGGACTTGCAGCCTCCAGAACTCTGAGAAATAAATTTCCATTCTTTAGCAGCCAAGTCTACACTATTTTGCTATGGAAGTTGGAGCAGACTAAAAGACTCCACAAACTTGCCAATTCTTAATACTGTCAGTGCTTTCTAACTAGCCATTCTAGTGGTTGCACAGACGTATTGCAATGTGCTTTTAACATGCACTTCTCTGATGAGAGTGATGTCAAACATCTTCTCATGTGCTAATTAGCCATTCTCATATCTTCTTTTGCAGTGCAGATACCCGATAAAATCTCTTCCCATTTTTTTAAGTGGGCTGTTTTCTTATTGAGTTATAAGAGTTGTTTATACTTTGTGCGAACACGCCCTTTCTCCATATGGTTTGCAAAATTTTCTCCTGGTCTGACTTGCCTTTTCGTATTTCTGCCTCTTTAGCAAACGTTGTTAACCATGAGGAAGCCCATTTTATCAATATTTTCTTTTATGCTTCATGTTTTTTGTGTCTTTTCAAAGAAGCATATGCCTAACCCAAATTTCACAAAGATTTTCTCCTAGTTTTTTCTAGACGTTTCATAGTTTTGGAACTTCTTTAGGTCTTATAAACAATGTTTATTTATATTCTTATGTATGGTATGAAGAAGGGGATTGAGGCTTTTCTTCTTTCCATACTTATATCCAAGTGTACCCACACCATTTGCTAAAAATCTATTTTCTCTAATGAACTGCCTTAGTGACGTTTTCAAAAATCAATTGACCATGTAAGTGTGTCTATTTCTGTTGCACTGATCTACTGTTAGGCCAGTACCATACTTTATCAACTACTGTAGCTCTGGAGTAAGTCTTTGTGAAGTCAGGTATAAAAATCCTCTAACTCTGTTCTTCAAAAATGTTTTGGCCATTATGAATCTTTGGCTTTTGTATCAATTTTAAAATAAACTTCTAAATTTCTTCAAAAAAAAAAATCTTGTTACAGTTTTGATTGGGATTGTACTGAACCTATAGATTTGGGGAAGACTGCCACCTTTACAACATTGAGTTTTCTAATATATGCACATGGTGTATCTCATTATTTATTTACATAGTCTTTAATTCCCTTTCTAATGATTTAATATTTTCAGTGTACAAACTTATCAAGTTATCTGTTAAATTTCTTAGAAAGTTTTGATGTTACTGTAAGTAAAGCTTTTAAAATTTTTTTTTTCATTTTCAAACTGGATTATTGATTTCTGTATATTGACTTTATATTCTAGCAGTTTGCTAAATTATTTATTAGTTCTAGAAGCTTATTTGTGGATTCCTTAGGGTTTGCCATGTCATCTGCAATTAAGTACAACTTAACTTCTTTTCCAATCCATATGCCTTATATTTCTTATCTTATGACAAAGGCTAGGATCTTCAGCACAATTGTTTGGGGGTTTTCTTTGTTTGGTTGGTTTTTTTCTGGAGACAGGGTCTCACTCTGTTGCCAGGCTGGAGTGCAGTGGCGTGATCACAGCTCACTGCAGCCTCGACCTCCAGGGCTCAAGCGATCCTCCTGCCTCAGCATCCTGAGTAACTGGGACTACACGTGCAAGCCACCACACTTGGCTAATTTTTGTATTTTTAGTAGAGACTGGGTTTCACCAAATTTTCCAGTCTGGTCTCGAACTTCTGGGCTCAAGTGATCCTCCCACCTCAGCCTCCCAAAGTGCTGGGATTACAAGTCTGAACCACCATGCCCAGCCTCTTTTTTATATTTAAAGTACGTCTTTTTGTTCTTCAGTGTGGACATTGTTTTTATTCTATTCTGACAATCTCTGCCATTTGAGAGTTTAGTCCATTATCATCTAATGCAATGATTAGTTGAGTTTGCACCTACCGTTATATTTTATCTCTATTTTCCCTCCTTGGTTCTTTCTTTCCTGCCTTTTGTAATTATATAAATATATTTTTAGATTTCTACTTTAATATTCCTGTTAGCTAAAGTGTTAAAATTATTTGTATTATGTTTCATGGTTGTCCTATGGATTACGATATTCATCACTGCTTTACTAATATACAGAAATCTTGCAAACTTATACGTCCACACCCTCCCCACATACTTTGTTATAATTTTTAAATGTAATACATCTACATGTATTATGAACTCCAGGAAGACTATGCTATGATTTCACTGTTAAACAGCCCTGTGGTTTATAAAGTAAGTGGAAAAAGAAAAACTTAACTTTGAATTTCCACAGGTAGATTCCATTACCAATGCTCTTTACTCTTTTCTGAGGATCTAGGTTTTCATGTGTTATCATTCCCCTTCAGTCTCAATAACTTCCCTTAGGAATTTTTAGATGTCCCTTGTGACAAATTCTCTTAGTTTTTTGTTCTTTTAATCTAAAAGTATCTTAATTTCACTTTCATTCTCAGATGATGTTTTACTGGATATAAAATTCTAAATAGACAGTATTTCTTTTCTTTTGTACCTTCAAGGTACAAAAGCCCCATAGCCTTTTAATGGGAAGTCAGCTGTTAATCAGATTATTGGTCCCTTTTATATAATATATCTACTATGTTTTTCAAGAAAAACTTTCATCATAGGTACTCTGCTGTACATTTCTTTATGCTTCCTCTTCTTGCTGTTCATTTAGCACCTTGTAGCTGCAAAATTTTGGCCAATGTTTTTTCAAATATTTTTTCTGACTCATTCTCTCTCTTCTTCTCCATCTAGTATTCCAATCACATATATGTTTTACCATGTGATATAATCGAACGTCTGTGAGATTTTTTTCCTTTTAATCCTTTTTTATGCTCTTCACTTTGAATAATTTTGATTAAGTTCACATATTCTTTCTTCTGTCATGTCCATTTGGCTATTAAGTATATTGAGTAAATTTTTTTGTTTGTTTTTGAAGTTGTATTTTTCATTTCTAGGATTTCCCTCTTTTTTTCTATTATTGTCACTACCAGAATTTACTATTTCTCTGCTGAGATGTTCAAGCATTTAAAATATATTTTGTTTTAATTCATTGAAGACAGTGATAAAAGCCCATTTAAAATCCTTATCCCTTGGTTCCAATATCTTAGAGTTAAACTAGATTGATTTGGTGCTGTGTCTGTTAGGTAAAGTTGGATTACATCACCGATTTCATTGTAGAGATTCTGGATACTGTCATTTTTCTCCCATAAACATCATTTCCTTTGTTTTCAGTACATAAGTTTCTTGGCTGGGCTTTAACTATAAACTGTCTCTTGTACAGCAGCTTTGGTCTCTGTTTATATTTTTTTTCTTTCACTGGGCTGCAGTCAGTTTGTTCCATATAATCATGGATCATGGAATCACATATCTCACAGTCTGAGATACAGGTGGACTGAATTTGGAAATCCCCTCTCTGGATTTTTTTCTCCTGAGCTTCCTCCACTATTTTTAGTGTTTCCAGTTTTCTGGCTCCACTTTTCTGATTCTCCAGTCCATAAAAACTTCAGGTCTTCCTGTGCTTGTCTCTACCCGTGGGCCACATGGACTGCACTTCGCCCTGAGCTAAAAGCCACGGGGATAAAATTTATTTTCATAGCTCCCCTTTCTCCCATCTGCAGACTAGCATGGACCCCTCACCAGAGTCTATTTGCTGCTTCTGTTTACTCTCCAGTGTCTTCAAATAGTTGCCTTTTCTATAACATTCAGATTTTATAGTTGTTTTCTGCAGGAAATATTATCTAGAAAGGTTTTAGTCTGTCATACCTGGAATTGGAAGTTAATTCATTTCTTAAATATATAGATACCTATTTATAGACTCTCTACAAAGAAACAGTTTTACTAATGAAAGGTAACCTTAAACGAGGCTCACAAACTGTTGTCAAATAAGAACGTTCATAAGATTTACTGGAATGGCAAATAATTAGAAGATCAATCCATACACCATGAGTGTCTACTATGTGTTTACTACTGTTTTAAGTAAGTTACAGATGGTCTTCACGAAAAAACGTGAACCAGAAAGACCAAAGAAAACATAACTTAAGAGGTGAACAATGGAAAGGTGGGGACAAGGCAAGATAAAGCAATACTATGAATAACATTATTATAACAGAATCCAATGGATCAGATATAAAATAGAGCATGAGGAAGTAGGTAATAACCAGTTCAGTGAATAGCAGGAGTTTCTGGAGGAAATAGTATTAATAGGAGGAATCCTTTGGACTAATGTATATACTGTGTCCCCAACCAATGATTTCTAGAAGCCAGAACCCCTGAGAAAAGATGCTTATTTTCCACAAGAAGCATCCATCTAAATTCTCTCACACAAGTCCCTTTCTTCTGACAGAGAAGCAGATACAACCATATAACCTGTTCTTCCCATTCTACACATTACCTGATTCCCCCTCCCCTGGTACCACTAAGATTCAACAGCTAATAGCGTAAATTTGGAGTATTTATTTATTTTTATGAGTATGAAAACTTTTATGATTTCTAATGGGCCTGAAAAGCTTATTCTCTTAGGAAATTAAAAACTACCACTTCAATATTATACACATGCATGTGCTTATTTGTGCTATTTATGTATAGATTTTGTTTCAGTATAATTAAATAGCTCTTACTGAGTCTTACAGAATTGAAAATGGTTTAAATATAAAATATCAGAATACTGTGTTCATAACAAATCTTAAATCAAATATGCAATATATTTTACAATAAGTAACTATACTTTGCTAAACTTCTGGGGTACTAGAGAATGCCATTCTGAAAAAATTCTGTGTCAGTATATAATCAGCTGGGAAATCACACACAAAACCATTTGGTTCCCAAAAGTTTCAGAAATATCTTATTTTAACACACCTTGTCAATAATGTGTTCTGGAACTGTTCTGTCCCATATGATAGTAGTCACATGTGACTATTTATATTTAAAGGTAAATTAACTAAAATTAGACACAATTAAGAATTCAGTTCCTAAGTCACTAGTCATACATATTTCAAGTGCTCAACAGCCATGTGTGGCTAGTGGTTACCATACCGGACATTGCTAATACAGAACGTTTCTACTATTATGAAATTTCTTAGACAGGACTGGTCTAGAGGCATGGCCCAAAAGACAAAGTACGGCTCACCTACAAGACTAAAACATTCTGACAATTAGCTAAAACTCTACAAGGTCTTCCTTGATTAATATTTAGTGAGTTTCCAAATTCAGGGTGATGAATTAATACATACTTTATAGTATATAAATTCTGCAGCAACATTTTGTCACTGGTCATATTAGTATTCTTTCTAAGACATATTTTTCAGAATTAAGAACCCAAGAAATTCGGGTCCTATATCAAATGATTATGTCTTTGACATACTTGTGATCACAGCAAGGATACAAATATTTATATAATGAATGTAGTCATACATTGAAATTTACATTTTTAAAAAGATATGAAATATAACTAGTATTACAATATATTCATAGGACTCAATGGAATGTTTTTACACAGAAAACTGTCAAACATCTATGCAAATCACATAATTAATTTTAACGTATCAAACTAGTTACCTGCCTAATATTGTGTTATTTTCTGTGAGTAGTAGAAAAAGATATACTCAATAACACTTTTGGAAACGCAAAAGGAGGTACAGAAAACACTAATTCTATGGCAGGTAGATGGCTCAGTTCAGATTTTCAATTATTTTAATAAATATTTTTCATTAACTTTTAGATGTACTAGTGACTGCTAAGGTTGTCAGCCAATATTTAAAATGTCTCATTTACTGTTTTGTATTTTACATGGAGCCAGATTTAAATAAAGCAATCTGTACATTTTTCATTGCCAAATCATGTCAAGGTTAGAAACAGACGTTGCACTTTTCTGCCAAAATTTGAATGTATCATACCAAAGCTTAAAATTAATATAAAAGTAAGGCAATAAGGCAGACAGAAAGCTGATATCAATAATTTTGTTTTTTATGCATTCCCCAAAATAATGTTATTTGTGTATCTTCTACAAAGAGAATGAAAAACTTTGGCCTTTATAAAATACATTTTAAAAGAAAAATTTTTTCCCTCCAAAGGTGGACTTACTGAATCATTCCGACCAAAAAAGGTATATATTGCATACAAGTAATAATCAAATAGTTGAGACATGAAATGAATAACATCAAAGGCAATTGGCTTAAGAATGTTCATCATCTGCATATATTTTCCTGAAAAGAAAAAAGAATCAAAAATTAAGTAGAACAAAATTAAAATGTTAGTCTATAATTACAAAAAGACAATAAAATTACTGTACTAAAATATTTAAATATAATGAAATATTGCACTCCTTCACAGTAGCCATGTCTCAAGTACTCAGTAGTTTCATGTGGCTAATGGCTATTGTATGGGACAGCACAGATTACGAATAGTTCCATCATCTTGGAAAATTATACTGGAGAGTACTAATGTAAATACTACAATGATATTTTCCTCTGACTACATTTTACTGTTTCCCAGATTTTTATGGAACTCCTACACTCTTCTACAAATTATACTGTACAAACAAACAACATTGATTCTCTTTTCTAGGAGTTTCAATTTAAAATAATTTCTTGAAAATGTGTAAGCTTAATAGAGTAAAATACAATATATTTAAGAAAATATTTATTTTTCATAAGCTTATACATATATAACAAAAGTAGAAAAGCAAGAGGAAAAATGATACACACAAGGTACTGCCCATTCCCCTGAATCCTAGCCCTGTGAAATCTTGGGTCAGAGGCCAAGAACATTTCTTTATCACTATATCATTCAAGAGCACAATATCCACAAGGTGAAAAGAACATATCTTTCTCATTCCTTCTTTTGGAAGATGCCAGTATCTCATTCCGTTTCCTCTAAATATATAATCAGATATAGTCACAGAAAAAAAAAACACAATAAATTAAACTTCTGCATTTACAAACTTGCTAATGTATTGGAAGAGTTCAAGAGAGATGGGATGAATCAAATAACAAATAACTACAAGTCCCCAATTCTGTTTCTTTTTTATGGGAAATAATAGGACAAGAAGCATATCTATTAAAAATGCTCTATACTTTCTTCTGCAGAAGATCTTAAAACAGGCCATTTACTTAATTTCCAAATAAGCCAATAATTCAGGTGCTGACTCTACTTCACGTACTGCTATGATTTTAAATTGGTACTATTAAAGACACCATGACTCAAGAGAAAACACATTCACTGCAGTACAAGAAATGACAAATGTACTCCAATGGAAATGTCTACTATCAAAATCATTTCTTTAAGAACTTAGTACGTCGTTCTTAATTTATGTGGGAAATGATTTTAAATAATAGATGGTCGAGAAGAGAAACACAAACACAAATAGACATCAAAACACAATAAAAACTACCCAACTAAGATTTTATTCTTATTCCTATTTAAAAATTCTTCCGTTTCACAATCATCCTTTGCAATCATTTCACACAGTCAGACATTTTCTTGAAAATCACATTTGAAAATATTTGAAAACACTCTGGATCATTATGCAGGTAGTTCCTCAGCTACAAAACATATGTTTACTTAAGCTACAACTTGTTAACATATAAAATAATGCAACATTGTGAAGAAAAAAATAATATATTACATTAGTTAAAAAAGAAAAAAAAACATGAAAAAGTAGAACGAGGTAGAATGCAAATAAGTAGGCTGGCATGCATCTAGAACACGAGGTCCTCTCCATTCCCGATAAGATTAACCATTGTTTATACACCTAATCTTGAAAAAGGATATAAAGATGAATTATTAATAGGTAAAGGAATTTTACATGTGTATTCAGAAGAAAAAAATAGCTGTTCCTCACCACCTTGAAAAGAAAATTCAAACATAAGGATATTAATTTATTCATTCAACAAACACGTTGTGAAGGCTTACTGTATACTTGGCCTTGTATTAAGGAACAAGGAATTACACAGAGTCCTGGCTGTTGCACCTCAAAAGGTCATACATGGAAGACAATAATCAATAAGCAGACCATCAGTATATTACAGAGTGATAAGAATGAGGACTCTGTCTTTCCAGTTCAAGAGGACAGAACAGGCAGACACTAGACATTTGGAGGCTTGAGGAGGCTTATATGCCTCCTCAGATCTTACTGAATTAAAAGAGAACATTACAATGAATTAATTACTTATCTAGGAAGAGAAGAGGGTGAGAAGGTGAGGCTGGTAGGTTTGAGCACAAGAAAATGAAAAATGTCAAAACATTTCTAGACCAGAGGTGGGCAAATTTTTCCTATAAAGGACACAAGAGTAGATAGTTTAGGCTTTGCATACCACACAGTCTCTGTGGCAACCATTCAGCTCTGCTGTCTTCTGTTTCAACTGCTCAACTATGCCACTGTAGCACAAAAGCAGCTACAGACAGACAATATGCAAACCAATGAGCATGGGTGTGCCAATAAAGCTCTATTTACAAAAACAAGTAGCCAGCAGCTCAAAACATTTGACATCTCAAAACGTCTGTTCTAGATGACAGACAGTAGATAGGAACAGGTTGATGGAAAAACATAAGAAGCCAATAAAACCATAAGACGGCCACAAAGGAGGTGGAAGCTATTCACTAGGACAGTAACTACTTAGAATCAAGCTGGAAGGTAGGAGTGAGAAACGGGGCTGAAAAAGGATCAAGCTACAGGTTCACATGGGACAAACTGTTATCAGTCTACATTCCCCACCACCACCACTATTTCCCTCTCCTTTCCAGCAGTTAGAGGTGTAGGCTGCTAGAATTTACCCACAAAACAAAATAGAAACCCTTATGGTTCCTCTCTAAAAGAAACGATAGGCCAGGCGCGGTGGCTCACGCCTGTAATCCCAGCAGTTTGGGAGGCTGAGGCGGGCGGATCACGAGGTCAGGAGATCGAGACCATCCTGGCTAACACGGTAAAACCCTGTCTCAACTAAAAAAAAAAAAAAACATACAAAAAATTAGCTGGGCGTGGTGGCAGGCGCCTGTAGTCCCAGCTATGCGGGAGGCTGAGGCAGGAGAATGGCATGAACCCTGGAGGTGGAGCTTGCATTGAGCTGAGATGCGCCACTGCACTCCAGCCTGGGCGACAGAGCAAGACCCCGTCTCAAAAAAAAAAAAAAAAAAAAAAAANTAAAAAAAAAAAAAAAACATACAAAAAATTAGCTGGGCGTGGTGGCAGGCGCCTGTAGTCCCAGCTATGCGGGAGGCTGAGGCAGGAGAATGGCATGAACCCTGGAGGTGGAGCTTGCATTGAGCTGAGATGCGCCACTGCACTCCAGCCTGGGCGACAGAGCAAGACCCCGTCTCAAAAAAAAAAAAAAAAAAAAAAAAAAAAAAAAAGAAAAGAAAGAAATGATAAACAAACTGAGAGAAAAAAAAAAAGACAGGGGGCAAACGAACTTAAAAAAAAATAAAAAACTGAAAAGCTAAGGCTTCTACCTAATTCTGGGATTTAGAGGATCTGTCCTCATAAAGACTGCCAGTAAATCTACCCAAGCCCTCTCCTATTTCACACGAAATTCCCAGTCAGAATTTCTACTGAAGAGAAAGACCCAGCTCGAACATAGTTCTAATTACTCACAAGAAACCCACAAGGGCTATGTAAGGCTTCCATTTTAAATCTAAATAGATAATCAAAATCACCAGGCACACAAAGAAAACTCAGAGTGTGAAAATAAAAGAAAAGTTGATCCCAAATGAAACAGAATAATTCAAGCTAAAAGAGAAATATAATAATTATGTAGAACTCAATAATAAAAGATTATCCAAAAAAGAGAATATAAAAGACTTCTTAAAGGTAAAATATAATGTTTAAAATAAAAGTTACATTAAGTCTCCTAAAAGGTATAGTAAAAGACAATACTATGGGAAACATTTAAGAAAACAGATATAAAGGACCAATTTTAGTAATGGAGAAAATTGTTTTAAAAAGAGAGAACAAAGAAAATACAAAGGTGGAAATTATCAAAGAAATACTAGTGTCAGTAATAGCTGAGGAACACAGGAGTCTTCAGATCAAGAGTCCACAAACTATCAAACACACTTACTAAAAAAGAAATCATACCTAGACACATTAACATAAAATTCTGCATCAAGGAAAAAAATATTAAAACCTTTCAGACAGAGAGAGAAATTCATCTGCAACACAATAGAATGCTAGAAGTTCCAGTTCAGAAGAAAATAATTTTTAATCTACAAGTCTATTCATAGCTAAATTATCATTTGAGTGAAAGAGAAAAAAAAAAAGACATTTTCAAACTGACACGAATTCAAACATTTACTTTTTATCAGTCTTTTCTGGGGAATAACTAAACCATGGGGAACAGATACACAGAGGGACTGGCAAAGAAACCAACCAAGTAGCAGCATGGACAAGAACTAGAAACAAGAGAATGAACAGTGGGTCTGCCTTAGCTAACTCATCAGTGCGAGACACAGAGAGAAGTGTGGTTACCACACTTGAATGCTTCAAATACATTAGCAAGTTTGTAAATGCAGAAGTTTAATTTATTGTGTTTTTTTTTTCTGTGACTATATCTGATTATATATTTAGAGGAAAAGGAATACGATATTGGCATCTTCCAAAAAAAGGAATGAGAAAGATACGTTCTTTGCACCTGGTGGATATTGTGCTCTTGAATGATATAGTGATAAAGAAATGTTCTTGGCCTCTGACCCAAGATTTCACAGGGCTAGGATTCAGGGGAATGGGCAGTACCTTGTATGTATCATTTTTTCTCTTGCTTTTCTACTTTTGCTATATATATATATAAGCTTATAAAAATAAATATTTTCTTAAATATATTGTATTTTACTCTATTAAACTTACACATTTTCAAAGAAATTATTTTAAATTGAATCTCCTGGAAAAGAGCACTGATGTTGTTTGTATAGTGTCATTTGTAAAAGAGTGTAGGAGTTCCATAACAATGCTGGAAACACAGGGGAGAAATTTTTCCCATTGTGGATATGACAAGAGAGAAAATGGGTTTCTCCTATATTGGAGATTTTAAAATTAAGGTTTGTCAGTCCAACATCTATTGGGTTCCTACAAAAGTAAAAAGCACTTGGCCAGGTGCCACATATAGATGCTACAAAAATGATTTAAGGCTCTCATCTACTGGAGTTTATAACCTGATGGGACACAAGCAGGAACAGATTCTGAGTTGGAAGAATAGTCATTATTCTTATTTCAGTACACTAATTTGAGAAACCATCAATGAATATAAATGGCATATAAAGCCATAATAGCACATAAGACAAACTGGAAAAGCTATAAAAGGGTATAAAGGAAAGGAAAGTTGGTTCAGCTTGGACAATTCAGAAAAAGGTATTGAATAATGAAGTGAAGACCAGAGTAAAAAATTAACAAGTCCATTACCTAAGTGCCTGGCTACCACGTTTATTTTTTAAATATTATATCTCAGCCCCCCAAATCTCCAATGTCATTTTCTTGTGACACGTACTGAGGGATGGTGCTTTTAGGATTATGCTCTCAAAAGATAAGGCTGTACATACCGGTAGCAATTCAGAAAATATTTTTAAATGTTAAAAATATAAATTCATGTAAATAACATCTAAATATATGTTATCTCATAGTATTATCTTATAGTATTAGTATGTAGATAATATATAGTATATATTATAATGATATAATTATATCATTATTATAATATGATTATAAACAGAAATACTAGCATGTAGTTTAAAGAGAATGATAAACTTTTTTCCTTAAACATTACATATGAAAATATTGTTTTCTTAAAAGATAATCATAAAACATGGTTTAAAAATTTTAAAACACATAAAAAAGTATTGTGATACTTCTGTAAGACTGCACTTATGACTTCATTGAACTCTAACTTCATCCAAATATCTGAAACAAGGATACTTTATTTAAACAACTTATATTCAAAAAAACAAAAGAAGCTACCATTTTAATTATGTTCTGCAATCAAGAATTTTCCCATTAAATACACATTGTTTTACATTTTGATTAGGAAAATAACAGAAAGGAACCAAAGGTTCTCAAAGTGTGGTCCCTAGACTAGCTGCATCAACATTACCTGGAAACTTGTTAAAGATGCCCATTCTCAGGTTATACCCTAGAGCTACTAAATCAGATACTCTGGGAGTGGGGGACAGCAATCTGTGTTTTGTTTGTTTATTTGAGACAGAGTCTTGCCTTGTCACCCAGGCTGGAGTGCAGTGGTGCAATCTCAGCGTGCTGCAACCTTGGCTCGCTGCAACCTCTGCCTCCTGGGTTCAAGCCATTCTCATGCCTCAGCCTCCCTAGTAGGTGGGATTACAGGAGTGCCCTACCACATCTGGCTAATTTTTGTATTTTTAGTAGAGACAGGGTTTTGCCATGTTGGCCAGGCTGCTCTCGAACTCCTGACCTTAAGTGATCCATCTGCCTTGGCCTCCCAAAGTACTGGGATTACAGGTGTGAGCCACCAAACCCAGCCAGCAATCTGTGTTTTAACAAGCCCTCTAGGTGATTCTGGTGCGTGCCAAAATTTAAAAATCAAAGGCTAGATCACCATAAAAGATGAATAAAACAATAATGCATAGTTCTTCTTTCTTCTTGACAGGCCCTCATGCCTTGGTTTCCAAGACTTTTGCTTCACCTAATTTTTCTCCTGCCTTTCTGCTGTTCAATCATGACCTCCTTCACTGTCTGATCTTGCTGTTTGCCCTTCTAATATATCCATATCCACTGCTGTTTCCTAGGTTTCCACACTCAGCTATCTTGTGTTATACATTTTTGTGTGTAGGAAGGGTAGTAGAACTTCTGTCTGATTTTCTATGAACTCAAAAGGTTAAGAGGCTCTGCCAAGATAAACTCATCCACTACCATGGTTTTAACTATTTTATAACAATGACTCAAATTATGTATCCTGATCATCTGTTTGCTCCTGACCTCCACATCCATCTATGTAACTACCTATAGACTATTTCTACTTAAACGTCCCAGAGGTACCTCTATATGTCCAAAGTCTACCCTATCATCAGCTCTGCAAACTTGGTCTTCCTCTCATCTTCCCTTTTTCATTTCTGGCATTATCACTAGTTAATCACACAATCCTAAAATTTGAGTGATCGCTCATCACTGATTCACCGATTCTGTCTGTTGTATTTCTAAAATCTCTCTAATCTGCCCTTCTCTCTATTACAACGGCCACTGCCATCCATATCCAGGCTTATGTCCTCATCATCCCTTGCCTGGGAGACTTCAACAGTCTGCCATCCAGTCTTTGACCTTCTCCAGTTTCCCCTTAGCTAAAGTCAATCCCTTATTTACACTTTTTTAAAAACAACAGGTCTGCTGGGGTCTCTCTCCTGTTAGAAATCCCTTAAGGCGCTTATGTCCAAGCTGCATAGGACAGTCTATGAGGCCTTCTGATAATTGGTTCTTGCCCATCTTTCTTGTCACATCTCCTCTGCTTCTGCCTCTGCCCCTATCATGTTTCTTACATTCCAGCAAACTAGACTACTGGGGTCTCTGAATATACCATGTCTTGCACATGTTCTTTCTGTCCAAAATGCCTTTACCAACTTCTTTATCTATGAGAACTTATTCATCTTTCAAACTCAATTAGGGTGTCAGCCCCCACAGTGAGTCAGTCCTTTCACTTCCTACCCAAAAAGGAAAATTAATCATCATTCTTTCTCTCGCCTCTTTTCTGTTTATTTACGCTTATAACAACACAGTGTAAATTTTTTTATTTGTATGCTATTTCCCTCATTGGGCTCCTTAAGTAGAAAGACTATGGTTTCTTCATGACTGTATCTCCAACAGCTAGCCGGAAACAAAGTAGTGACTCAAAAAAACAAAAAATCTGTTGGACTAAAACTGATGAATGCAATATACATGGCAAAAAAGGAACTGATTTCCTTAATGTTGAAATTAAAACCTATAATTTCCTTATTATATAAAAATGAGCAGTGGATATAACTAGTTTGCAAGTAAATAGAAATGTCTTTTAAGCATATGAAAAGATGCTTCAATTCACTCATAATTAAACACATTTTTGAATGAGATGCCATTTTTAACCTATCAGACTAGCAAGTACCCAAAGCTGGAGGATATACAGTGTTGCTGAGACTAAGAAAAGAGCTACCCTCAAATACTGTTGATGAATGAGTAAACTAACAGAACTGTGTTAGTAAGCTCATTAGTAACCTCACTGGTAAATTGAGAATGTCCATCAAAACTGGAAATGTATATACTCTTTGATCCAGCTAGAGGAAGTATTTATAGGAATTTGTTCTAGAGCTCCACCTGTATAGGGACAAAGACATTTCTTCAAGGATAACTTGCTGTGGCAGTTTGTAGTATGAAATGACGTAACCTATATGTTGAAAAGTAGAAGACGTATAAATTGTGGCACTTATAATATTACAACTATACAATAGGAAAAAAGAATGAAATCCACACATACTAAGATAGGTAATACATTAAGGCATTTTAAGTGTAACCTTAAGATATTTTAAGTAAAAAAGCCAGATAAAAACAGTATAGTGTAATCCAATTTTCGAAACAAAACAACAACAACAACAACAAAAAAAATAGGAGAGAGGAGATATACATATTAAATATATTTGTACTAACACTAATATTTCCAGAAGAAAACAGGAGAAACTGAGTCGTTCTGCCTGGGGAAGGAGACTTGCAGCTCAGGGGCTCTGCTTACATCTTGGAGTATTTTAATTTTTAACCATTTTCATGCATTACCTTTCCATTTAAAATGCTCAATGATAAAGAGTATGCCAGCAAACTGAACTGCTGGGAAACTTCAACAGTCTGTCATCTAGTATTTTACCTTCCCCCAAGGAAAAGAATGTATATTACACCTAAAAGAATATATATTACACCTAAATATCCCTTAGATGCACATATCCTATTTTCATTTTAAATACTGATGCATGTGCTAGGGTATATTTTTTCTAGCTACTAAAGTGGTAATTTTGCTGTTGTCGGCAGTTGTTATAAGCATGGACTTCGGTAATCTAGCTCCTGCTCCTCAGACCTATCACACCTGCTCAAGTGAGAGCTGCTTCCAGGAGAGAAAACCGTGAATACCAAGGCTATTTCACTGATGAGACACATTTCCTAAAATTTCTCTTTCTCTGTCTGCAAGAAACCATCAGGCTGACAGAATTTTCTCTTTATATAATACAAGCAAGTCTTCTGATCAGTCCTCTCCACTAGTGCAAAGTCTCCCTGAGCCTTTCTAATAAATTTAGTTACCACGTAGGGTAAGGAAGCCCCATTCACACTCTTTTGTTTACTCTCTGCTAATTATCTGCCAAGTAAATACTACTTGAAAGGGACATTTTAAATATGCCTTTAATATTCTAATATGTGTTTCCCAAATACTCAATAATTAGTTCCTTCATCTTCTCAAGCACCAAAAATTAATCTGTCTTATTTATACAACCATACTTCTCCCTTTGTAGGAAGAGGCATGACTTTTGCCAGTTTATAATCTTCAGGCACTTCTATGCAATAACAACAGTGGATGGAATAGTGCATTTACTAGTCACAGACCTCTGAGACAGTGGCTTCGTTAAAGCTCGTTTTGTATATATCTAAAAACTGAAGATAAAAACATCCCAGGGAGAGAGAAAATGATAGGAATAAAAGTCTACTGGGGATCCCAACTGAGGTGATAATGGCAGCACCTAATCCCAGTCCTAAATGAAAAGATATAAAAGTTAAATTGTCATACTCGGCATTGTTTCCTAATTGCAAGTCCAGTAAAAGATATGGTAGTGTAGGAAGTTGAAATTGCAATAGTCAAATTCTCTTCACAGAGCAAGGCTTTATTCAGGACTGTGCCATACTTTAAAGGCTCTTGAATGTGGCTTTTCTCAGTTCCTATAAACCCACTGTTCAAAAGCAAGGCCCACTATGCTGATCAGCAATCTTCATATAAGAATTTGTTACTATCGTCTGAATTCAGCACCAGGAGCATATTTCTACCATTATTATAAAGGTCTGTATCTTTTTCACAGATAATAAGGATAGTGGAATACATTGTTTCCTGAATTCCCTTATGCCTACCAAGAAGTTAAGCACTGTATTTGATGTCTGCATTAAATATGATATGATAAAGCATGATGTGCCCACTCCTCAACTTTGCCTTAGCCTTGTATTTTATTTTATTTGATTATTATGAAAACATGCCTTCAGAGTAAACAGCAACATGACTACCTCCTGCCCCTTTTGAACTAGGTAAGGTAAAAAATATAAACAACTGTTTAGATGTGTTTGATTATATTATTTTTTCCAATTTCCCATAAGGGCATGATACAGCCCTGCCCACTTCCCTTGACTTGCGGTGCTTCCTGTGGCAGAAGCATACTTCTCCCTCCCTTTGCCAAGCCTGACTTGCTTTGGCCATGACATGTCAGAGGAAGTCAAGGGTGACACATGGAAGCAGAAGCTTCAGGAGTCACAACATAGTTTGTTCTTGCTCTTCTTCCCATGTTCCAGATTGGTTGGTACTATTCTTTCAGCCTACATCTTAGAATGAAGAGACACACGGAGCAGAGCTACATATAATCAGGAGACAATGCGTATCACGAGAGAAAAATAAAACTTTGTGGTTGAAAGTCATTGATGCACCAAGAGTGGCTTGTTACTTCAACATAATCTAGCAAAAGCTGACTACATCTCAAGTGATGTGCTCAGACACTGAAAACTGCTGAGTCTAGAAGGCTAAGGAGGATGACAATTATTCTGAAATGTCTAAATTTCTATCAGTGAGGACAAGATAAAGGAACCAAGCCTATGAAGCCTGAAAAATGGATTGTGGGGTGGTCGGTATGAGAAAAGGAAGGACAGGACAACTACCCCTATATATCTGAAAAGTGATCACATGGAAGAATAGAAGAAATAGAAGATAAAAGAAATAGAAGAACAGAATAAAGAGAAATAGAAAAAAAAATTTTTTTAAGTATGAACTTATTCTTCTTGCTTCTAAGGGCAGAACTCTTAGACCAAAAGGACAGACCAAAAGCTAGAATCACGGAGAGACAGGTTTTGGTTTACCTTAGGGAAGAGACTTCTACTAATGAGATCAGTCTAATGATAGAATGAGTAGTCTTGCAAACCACTATGTTTCCAATGACTGGGAGTCACGAAACAGAAGCTAGACAGCCACCACATATTAGAGACATTACAGAAAGACAACCGACTTCATGGGAACTTACACCAATGACCTCTCAGCACTCTTCCAATTCTGATTCTACAAATTCTAGAGAGTTATTTCTGACACTATGTTCAGTCAGTTCTCTTGGAAGAAGAAAAGCTTAGTTCCCTGGCAATAATTAGTCACAGAATAGCTTTTTAGAATCTATCCTTTTTTCTGAGCATCATGAAAATGTATACCTTTCTTTTCTTCTCAGTTCAGTAACATTTTTTGCTCTTTCTAGAGAAACCGTGACTCCTAAAAAGCATTCTATACATTTTATCCTATTCATTAATTACATTTAATAATTATCTTAAAGAACACGGACTATTTCAACAGAGCTAAGATTAATCAAACTAGGCAATAGATAAATACCATCTCCACAGATAGAGATTTTTATGGAAAACCACTAAAATTCCTGATTGGAATAATGAAGGTTAATATGAGAAGACATCTCTATAACTTATTTGTCAAATAGATAGACTTATTAGTGAGATAGAAAGGCTAAAAGCATACAAGATGTTGAAATACTGACACTAACAAAAAATCCACATCATCCTCAAACCTGAATATTTAAAATGTCATTTCTTCATATTGTTTCCCTTCTACAAAATCATCAATAAATGTCTTATCTGTAATAAGAACACTATTTCCTATAATCTGAACATTTAGCTTGTAAATCCCTTGAGTCTGAAAATGCCAGAAAGTCACTATTCACTCTGCCTGACAGAAGATTGCAAAGATCTATGAAACAACAAAGTAAAAAACTAAATGTGAAACAATAAATGTGAAACTGGTACTATCTTATCTTGCATGTACCTCTAACCTACCGAGAGAATTCCTCATCACATTTCAATTAACTGAAATATTTTAGAAAAATTGGAAGATACAAAGACTTAATAAACAGGTAACTTAAAAAGAGAAACTGGCATTACTATTAGTATTATAGTATTTGGAACATTTAAAATGAGAAGCATTGACATATGATAACCTTAAATCCCTTATTGCAGAGAGCACCGGAGTATACCAGACAACGAAAACCACAAGTAAAAGTCATTCAGTAACAAACTAATTTAACTGTTATAATGTTTCTTTTTCTTTGTTTTTAAAGGTGTAGCTACTTACCAACAAGTCTTATTACATTCAACGTTGTATTTGTTAAGATAGGGGCATTCACTTTATTTAGACTGTAATCTGATTTCTTCCTGCTTTTTAGAGTTTCCCGAGAAACACTTTATATGGAAAAACAAAACAGAGTTGCTAGAGTTGTCAAGTAATAAACCAATAAGTTACTCAGATTAGTCCATAGCCTTTATTAACTAATTATTTAATGAAAATCATACTATGCATTAGGTAAAGATATAGAGATTAACATCTTATCCTTATAAAATTTACAATCCACAAGTAAGAGAAATAAGTTAAAGCAAAAAAAAAAAGTACCATAATGCATTTCTTCGATTATAAAACATTATCAACCACTAAAAAAGCTAATCACGTTAAAAAACAAATTTTCCAGGATAATTACATATCTAGGTGCAGATGTACTATGTTTCTTGATTTCAGAAACTTATAAACATGAAAAAATACCCTCCTGAGAATCTGAATTAAGTAGAGAATATTGGTGACAGTATTTGGGGTTAAGGGGCAGCATTAAGTTAGGTTCAAAAGAAAAGTAAAAGTTATATGGTCAGCACAGAAAAAAGGGCCAGCATAAAACAGGGTTATAGATAAGAGAGAACAGCGTGCTCAGAAAAGTACAAGGAGTTCACCACATTCGCAAGTAGAAGAACTGAACAGAGGGGAAAGTAACAAGAAAGGAGGCAAGTAAAGGCCGGATATCCCTGAAAGCAATCAAACCTGAGGGATATGAACCTTATCTTGAATACAGTGGTGAGTCACTAAAAGCTAACCAGAAAAACAGCAAGATTAAATTTGTAACTATGAAAAAAAAAAAAAAACCCTAAATTTAGATCTAAGAGTTGCTTGGAATGGGGCAAGCCTAGAGACAAGAATCCAAGGTAAAGGAGTTGATTTAATAATCTGGCTCAGAGATAATTTTGGCATAAACTAGAATGGTAGTGGTGAAATGCCAGAAAAATTGGTCAATTCAAGAGACACAAGTTAGAATTGATAATAACTCTTAATTTATTGGCTTCAGTCACTAATTCGTTCAATTCAAACTTCTTAGGGGTAAGAAGTTTAGGGGGCTGCAGTAACCCTACCAAAAATGGAGGTATATACACATGGCAGACACTATCTCACTTGTACATTTCAATTCAAATAGACCTTTCCTTTTGGCCAAAATATGCCCAAAACATATCTAATAAAGATTTCCAACAAAATAGTTCTATTTAGTTCACAGTAGATCATACTGACACTTAATATCATACATATGCAAAAACCAATAGAACAAATTTTTTCAATTAAAATAGCTACAACTACGTGAATTGCTCACTTTTGAAAACAGTATTATTTCAGTCGGGATTTCAAGTTAAACAGTATTAAATAGGTAGCTTGGCGTTAAACGATAAGAGTATACTTATCGTTAAGAATCTATCATTAAGAAAAAAAGTACATTTATAGTCACTAAACATATGACAGTCACGAAATCAAGTCATTTCAACATTCTAGAATCAGGCCCATTTAACTGGCAAAAGGTAAGAAAAAATTCTGTTATAATTATCCTAGTTTTGAAGAGGTCAGCTTATCATAAAACAAAACTCAACCACTAATAGGACACCTTGGTAGAAAGTTCAATAGTGAACAAAAATGACACAGGGGAAATAAGTGGTGATTTTCCGTGTTTACAAGATTGAAGCAAGAACTCCACATACAAAACAAATGACCATTTTCTCCTTGAGGTTTTTTATTTATCTATGTAAATCACATAAATGGCCACCAAAGGCAGGATTGATTTTATAAATCTAAAAGCTTTTCCTCTGCAAAACTAATATCTTTGATTATGCCCAATATTTTCAACAATAATTTTACCAGATTTTTAAAAATGACTAACTTTGTGATGCCATAAAAAAGGAATTAGAATCTTGCTACAAAAGCAATGTCAAACACACTACATAACTCAAAGGAAAGCTAAATTAAAACTAGCCATTTAAGAATTTTTAAATGGCTAAATCAATTTCTTTTTGACACATTAACAATCCAGTTCATAGTTAAATGAACTGATTTGTGAGATACTGGCAAAGGTTTCGCTAGGCAGAACTTTTCATATAACTATTTTATTTTTCATTAAATCCAGTTATGAAATGTTAGGAGGAAAAACACATTTTAAGCCTTCCAGGAATCATTTAAAACATACTAACTTCTGTCAGGTGACATAATTAAGTACCAAAAAAAAAAAA